>NC_138307.1:27790000-27795000 GCF_965601325.2 Salmo salar
CAGGATATGTGGAGGGACCACACCTGGGTAACTTCAGGATATGTGGAGGGACCACACCTCGGTAACTTCACGATATGTGGATGGACCACACCTGGGTAACTTCAGGATATGTGGAGGGACCACACCTGGGTAACTTCAGGATATGTGGAGGGACCACACCTGGGTAACTTCAGGATATGTGGATGGACCACACCTGGGTAACTTCAGGATATGTGGAGGGACCACACCTGGGTAACTTCAGGATATGTGGATGGATCACACCTGGGTAACTTCAGGATATGTGGAGGGACCACACCTGGGTAACTTCAGGATATGTGGAGGGACCACACCTGGGTAACTTCAGGATATGTGGAGGGACCACACCTGGGTAACTTCAGGATATGTGGAGGGACCACACCTGGGTAACTTCAGGATATGTGGATGGACCACACCTGGGTAACTTCAGGATATGTGGAGGGACCACACCTGGGTAACTTCAGGATATGTGGAGGGACCACACCTGGGTAACTTCAGGATATGTGGAGGGACCACACCTGGGTAAATTCAGCATATGTGGAGGGAACACACCTGGGTAAATTCAGGATATGTGGAGGGACCACACCTGGGTAACTTCAGGATATGTGGAGGGACCACACCTGGGTAACTTCAGGATATGTGGAGGGACCACACCTGGGTAACTTGCGGATATGTGGAGGGACCACACCTGGGTAACTTCGGGATATGTGGAGGGACCACACCTGGGTAACTTCAGGATATGTGGAGGGATCACACCTGGGTAACTTCAGGATATGTGGAGGGACGACACCTGGGTAACTTCAGGATATGTGGATGGACCACACCTGGGTAACTTCAGGATATGTGGAGGGACCACACCTGGGTAACTTCAGGATATGTGGAGGGACCACACCTGGGTAACTTCAGGATATGTGGAGGGACCACACCTGGGTAAATTCAGGATATGTGGAGGGACCACACCTGGGTAACTTCAGGATATGTGGAGGGACCACACCTGGGTAACTTCAGGATATGTGGAGGGACCACACCTGGGTAAATTCAGGATATGTGGAGGGACCACACCTGGGTAACTTCGGGATATGTGGAGGGACCACACCTGGGTAACTTCAGGATATGTGGAGGGACCACACCTGGGTAACTTCGGGATATGTGGAGGGACCACACCTGGGTAACTTCAGGATATGTGGATGGTCCACACCTGGGTAACTTCGGGATATGTGGAGGGACCACACCTGGGTAACTTCAGGATATGTGGAGGGACCACACCTGGGTAACTTCAGGATATGTGGAGGGACCACACCTGGGTAATTTCAGGATATGTGGAGGGACCACACCTGGGTAACTTCAGGATATGTGGAGGGACCACACCTGGGTAACTTCAGGATATGTGGATGGACCACACCTGGGTAACTTCAGGATATGTGGAGGGACCACACCTGGGTAACTTCAGGATATGTGGATGGACCACACCTGGGTAACTTCAGGATATGTGCAGGGACCACACCTGGGTAACTTCAGGATATGTGGAGGGACCACTGCTTTTAAAATGATCTGAGGAGGATCCCAGATTTTGACACCCCTGAAAATACATCTATTCAGGTCCTTCCTGATTTTTAGTGGCCTGCTGGTGTGCTCCACTTGATGAGACATCTTGCCTGAAACCTGAAGATTTGCATTAGCCCTGAGAGTTATTGTGTAGGGCCTAGGCTTTAGCTCAGCGGACTGACACTGTGTTGTGGTGCGAAGAAGACCTGGATTCGAACATTGTCACTCACAGTATTTAGGGTTACCGTCACTGGCGCCCCACCATCAGTGGGATCCACAGGAGGTTGGTGGCACATTAATTGGGGAGGACAGGCTCATGGTAGTGGCTGGTGCTGAATCAGTTGAATGGTATCAAATACATCAAACACACAGAGGGGATGGCTGCCATTTTACAGCCTCCTAACCAACTGGGCTATTTTGTTCGTTTTTTCACATTGTTTGTAACTAATTTTGTACATAATGTTGCTGCTACCGTTTTTTTAAACTGTAGTTTATTTTGTAAATATTTTATCAACTCTATTTCTTGAACTGCATTGTTGGTTAAGGGCTTGTAAGTAAGCATTTCACTGTAAGGTCTACTACACCTGTTGTATTCAGCATTTCACTGTAAGGTCTACTACACCTGTTGTATTCAGCATTTCACTGTAAGGTCTACTACACCTGTTGTATTCAGCATTTCACTGTAAGGTCTACACCTGTTGTATTCAGCGTTTCACTGTAAGGTCTACTACACCTGTTGTATTCAGCGTTTCATTGTAAGGTTTACTACACCTGTTGTATTCAGCATTTCACTGTAAGGTCTACTACACCTGTTGTATTCAGCGTTTCATTGTAAGGTCTACTACACCTGTTGTATTCAGCATTTCACTGTAAGGTCTACTACACCTGTTGTATTCAGCGTTTCACTGTAAGGTCTACTACACCTGTTGTATTCAGCATTTCACTGTAAGGTCTACTACACCTGTTGTATTCAGCGTTTCATTGTAAGGTTTACTACACCTGTTGTATTCAGCCTTTCACTGTAAGGTCTACTACACCTGTTGTATTCAGCGTTTCACTGTAAGGTCTACTACACCTGTTGTATTCAGCATTTCACTGTAAGGTCTACTACACCTGTTGTATTCAGCGTTTCACTGTAAGGTCTACTACACCTGTTGTATTCAGCATTTCACTGTAAGGTCTACTACACCTGTTGTATTCAGCGTTTCACTGTAAGGTCTACTACACCTGTTGTATTCAGCACTTGTGACAAATAAAATGGATGTGTTTGATGGCGTTCCATTCGCTCCGTTCCAGCCATTATTATGAGCCATCCTCCCCTCAGCAGCCTCCACTAACGGGATCCCTCGGTGTGACACTCTGGCATACTGTTTTCCAGGAGACCAATGAGCTCGTGGCCATAAAGAAGTTTAAAGACAGTGAGGAGAATGAGGAGGTTAAAGAGACCACGCTAAGGGAGCTGAAGATGCTGCGGACGCTGAAACAGGAGAACATCGTGGAACTCAAAGAGGCTTTCAGGAGGAGAGGGAAACTCTACCTGGTCTTTGAATATGTGGAGAGGGTCAGTGAATACCTAGAGGATGAACCTTTTTAATGATAACCTTTAATAAACCAGAATAGTCTAGTCAGTAAAAATGTCCACTACTTTCTAGGGATTGCTGGGATGCGCTAATGGTTGGATGATAAATAATCATGTAATATACTTAGCTACTGTTTACCTCAGCAGTTTCACTTTTACACTTTTACAATATTGCCATAGTATCTAACTTGTTTTGCTAAGGGGTTGGATTTGTGGCATATGTTATACAGAGCATTATGGGTAGTGTAGTTGTAGCTGTGATTGACAGTAATACTGTGTATTCTGTGTTCCAGAACATGCTGGAGTTGCTGGAGGAATTGCCTAACGGAGCGCCACCTGACAAAGCGAGGAACTACATCTACCAGCTGATCAAAGCTATCCACTGGTGCCATAAGAATGAGATCGTACACAGAGGTGAGGAACTCGTACCTTTACTAAAATGAGTTCACCTTTCCCTTTAGTTATGCTGAGATAAAGTGTTGAGTCAGAGGCAGGGCCTCCCAGCAGAGATGGTTTGGTCTGGCTTTTGGTTTTGCCAAGTACCAGACACGTGTGAAAACTGGTCTCCTCTGTTTCTCCTCAGACATCAAGCCTGAAAACCTCCTCATCAGCTCTGAGGATGTTCTCAAACTCTGCGATTTTGGTAAGTAGAAATATGTCACTTCTAGCATAGTAATTAACTCAGTACATTTGATGTATGACGATCTCAGTCTCCCTAGTAAGCAATGGTCAGTATCTGTCCATGACTTCCTATGTCTCTTTCTGGTCTGGTTTCCTGTAGGCTTTGAGTCAGTATCTGTCCATGACTTCCTCTGTTTCTCTCTGGTCTGGTTTCCTGTAGGCTTTGAGTCAGTATCTGTCCATGACTTCCTCTGTCTCTCTCTGGTCTGGTTTCCTGTAGGCTTTGAGTCAGTATCTGTCCATGACTTCCTCTGTCTCTCTCTGGTCTGGTTTCCTGTAGGCTTTGGTTCAGTATCTGTCCATGACTTCCTCTGTTTCTCTCTGGTCTGGTTTCCTGTAGGCTTTGAGTCAGTATCTGTCCATGACTTCCTCTGTCTCTCTCTGGTCTGGTTTCCTGTAGGCTTTGAGTCAGTATCTGTCCATGACTTCCTCTGTCTCTCTCTGGTCTGGTTTCCTGTAGGCTTTGAGTCAGTATCTGTCCATGACTTCCTCTGTCTCTCTCTGGTCTGGTTTCCTGTAGGCTTTGAGTCAGTATCTGTCCATGACTTCCTCTGTCTCTCTCTGGTCTGGTTTCCTGTAGGCTTTGAGTCAGTATCTGTCCATGACTTCCTCTGTCTCTCTCTGGTCTGGTTTCCTGTAGGCTTTGAGTCAGTATCTGTCCATGACTTCCTCTGTCTCTCTCTGGCCTGGTTTCCTGTAGGCTTTGAGTCAGTATCTGTCCATGACTTCCTCTGTCTCTCTCTGGTCTGGTTTCCTGTAGGCTTTGAGTCAGTATCTGTCCATGACTTCCTCTGTCTCTCTCTGGTCTGGTTTCCTGTAGGCTTTGAGTCAGTATCTGTCCACGACTTCCTCTGTTTCTCTCTGGTCTGGTTTCCTGTAGGCTTTGAGTCAGTATCTGTCCATGACTTCCTCTGTCTCTCTCTGGCCTGGTTTCCTGTAGGCTTTGAGTCAGTATCTGTCCATGACTTCCTCTGTCTCTCTCTGGTCTGGTTTCCTGTAGGCTTTGAGTCAGTATCTGTCCATGACTTCCTCTGTCTCTCTCTGGTCTGGTTTCCTGTAGGCTTTGAGTCAGTATCTGTCCATGACTTCCTCTGTTTCTCTCTGGTCTGGTTTCCTGTAGGCTTTGAGTCAGTATCTGTCCATGACTTCCTCTGTTTCTCTCTGGTCTGGTTTCCTGTAG
>NC_138307.1:27800000-27815000 GCF_965601325.2 Salmo salar
AACTTTAATCCTAACCCTAGCTCCTAACCCTAACCCTTAACGTAGTTCTAACCCGAACACTAATTCTAACCTTAACCATAAACCCCCTAGAAATAGCATTTGACCTTGTGGGGACTAACAGAATGTCCCCAGTTGGTCCAATTTTTGTTTGTTTACTATTCTTGTGGGGACTTTTGGTCCCTGCAAGAGTAGTTAAACATGTCCACACACAGATACACACATTCAGACAGACAGAAACATGCATGTCCACCAGCCTCCTGATGCACTCCCACACAGAGATCCACACATTCAGACAGACAGAAACATGCATGTCCACCAGTCTCCTGATGCACTCCCACACAGAGATCCACACATTCAGACAGAAAGAAACATGCATGTCCACCAGCCTCCTGATGCACTCCCACACACAGATCCACACATTCAGACAGACAGAAACATGCAAGTCCACCAGTCTCCTGATGCACTCCCACACAGAGATCCACACATTCAGACAGACAGAAACATGCATGTCCATCAGCCTCCTGATGCACTCCCACACACAGATCCATGGGAGTGGCGGTAATCATGTACCTGCTATAGTGAAAGCTGTGTTAGGCCCGTTGACAGCATGTCTGGCCTCAGACACAACAGTCAGCTGGGTCTCCTGTCAACTCCAGTCAGACACATCTGAATCTCAACATAGACACTACACTCTGAATCCTCACAGCTGTACCTGTGTGTGTGTCAACAGTTCCCCTCAGTGAATCATCTGAATCTCAACATAGACACTACACTCTGAATCCTCACAGCTGTACCTGTGTGTGTGTCAGCAGTTCCCCTCAGTGAATCATCTGAATCTCAACATAGACACTACACTCTGAATCCTCACAGCTGTACCTGTGTGTGTGTCAGCAGTTCCCCTCAGTGAATCATCTGAATCTCAACATAGACACTACACTCTGAATCCTCACAGCTGTACCTGTGTGTGTGTCAGCAGTTCCCCTCAGTGAATCATCTGAATCTCAACATAGACACTACACTCTGAATCCTCACAGCTGTACCTGTGTGTGTGTGTCAGCAGTTCCCCTCAGTGAATCATCTGAATCTCAACATAGACACTACACTCTGAATCCTCACAGCTGTACCTGTGTGTGTGTCAGCAGTTCCCCTCAGTGAATCATCTGAATCTCAACATAGACACTACACTCTGAATCCTCACAGCTTTACCTGTGTGTGTGTCAGCAGTTCCCCTCAGTGAATCATCTGAATCTCAACATAGACCACTGACACTCTGAATCCTCACAGCTGTACCTGTGTGTGTGTGTCAGCAGTTCCCCTCAGTGAATCATCTGAATCTCAACATAGACACTACACTCTGAATCCTCACAGCTGTACCTGTGTGTGTGTCAGCAGTTCCCCTCAGTGAATCATCTGAATCTCAACATAGACACTACACTCTGAAACCTCACAGCTGTACCTGTGTGTGTGTCAACAGTTCCCCTCAGTGAACCACCCTACAACCCTGGAGCGGAGGTACCTGGCCATCCTGAGTGGCCTCATGCTGGATCTGATGAAGGTAACACACACACACACACACACACACACACACACACACACACACACACACACAATTGGTATTGCAGTATTAGCGCATTCTAGGTCCTCCAGGCTTTAACTAGACTAGTCCTGTTAATGGAAGGTATTCTGGGTCCTCCAGGCTCAAACTAGACTAGTCCTGTTAATGGAAGGTATTCTGGGTCCAGAAGGCTCAAACTAGACTAGTCCTGTTAATGGAAGGTATTCTGGGTCCTCCAGGCTCAAACTAGACTAGTCCTGATAATGGAAGGTATTCTGGGTCCAGAAGGCTTAAACTAGACTAGTCCTGCTAATGGAAGGTATTCTGGGTCTAGAAGGCTCAAACTAGACTAGTCCTGTTAATGGAAGGTATTCTGGGTCCAGAAGGCTCAAACTAGACTAGTCCTGCTAATGGAAGGTATTCTGGGTCCAGAAGGCTCAAACTAGACTAGTCCTGTTAATGGAAGGTATTCTGGGTCCTCCAGGCTCAAACTAGACTAGTCCTGTTAATGGAAGGTATTCTGGGTCCAGAAGGCTCAAACTAGACTAGTCCTGTTAATGGAAGGTATTCTGGGTCCAGAAGGCTCAAACTAGACTAGTCCTGTTACAGTTTTTTACGATTGCTTACAGACTAAAATGTAACTTTTCCCACAATTAGCAAAACCTTACACTCAAGGAGCAAAACACAAGGCTAGATTTGCACAACACTAAGCACATTGTCAGCTTCACTCTATTTGCAAAACAATACTCACAGTGGTTTCAAAACACTAAACACACTTGTATACATCAGACACAGAAGTATATCATGATGTCACTTCCTTGCAATTCCAAAGCACTGACTGTCAAATGACCACACCTATGAGCCAATCTGTTAAACACAGCCATCATGTACACAAACACATGATTGCTAAATTGTAGACACACCAATCAGGTTTAAGCACTATAAAAATGTAGCAGGTAGGTTCACCTGCCTTCAACCAAAATGGAAGGAGTCAGAAGAAGAGTGAGGGTGAGAGGAGGAGTACACGAAGGAGGCAGAGGCCGAGCCAGAGGTCGAGGAAGACCTGAAGCAGGAGGAGAACGTGCACAAAGAAGTTTGGTCCTCTTCTTATCAAATGGCATTCGTGCAACACTAGTGGACCATGTTGTGAACCACGGATTGACGCTGAGGGAGGCTGGACTGAGAGTTCAGCCAAATCTTAGCAGATATACAGTGGCATCTGTAGCTCAGATATACAGCTTTCCCTGTAGCTCAGTTGGTAGAGCATGGTGTTTGCAACGCCAGCATGGTGGGTTCGATTCCCACGGGGGGCCAGCACAAAAAAAAAAAAAAATGAAATGTATGCATTCACTACTGTAAGTCGCTCTGGATAAGAACGTCTGCTAAACGACTAAAATGTAAAAAAAAATGGCATGTAAATAATGCATCTGTCATAAGGACTTTTCGACAGGAAAACAGGTAAAAGATCTGTCTATAGTAATCAGCTGCTTATTGTATGCACCATATCAGCACTTGTGATACCCCTTCCTGTGACATTGTACAGTAAGTTACATGTATTATTCTCTACATAGGATTGAGGGTTGGGAACGACAAGGAGGAAGGGGGCCCATATTCACGCAAGAACAAGAGAGATAATAAACATGGTTTTGGCCAATAATGCTATCAGGCTCAGAGAACTACAAGCCAACATTATCGGTGACCTGCCATTTTCAATAATGTCCATCAGGTCTCTCAGTCAACACTGGCACGCATCCTGAAAAGACATCAGGTTCAAATGAAACAACTTTATCGAGTGCCTTTTGAGCGGAATTCAGAGGGTCAAACGGCTGCGGCATGAGTATGTGGAGGTTTGTATTGTTCACTTTAGCACTGTGATGTTGCATACTGCACACATGACTTTTTTACAGTGACTGTATACTAGACCTATCCTGAACTACACAATCTTGTCTTTCACTGTATTTCAGGGAGTTTTGCAGATGGATGCTGAGGAAATCCTGCATGAATTCATATATATTGATGAGGCAGGGTTCAACCTCACAAAAGCAAGAAGGAGAGGCAGAAATATCATTGGCCACAGGGCTATAATCAATGTCCCAGGGCAACGTGGGGGTAACATCACCCTTTGCGCTGCCATTTCACAGCATGGGGTTCTCCTCCGTCCTGCCAAAATGGGCCCTTACAACACCTCGCATTTTTGGACCGATTGCACCACATCGTCACAGCAGGTAATGAAATGCACCAGATGCAATACACTGTCATCTGGGACAATGTGTCATTCCACTGCTCTGCTTTGGTCCAGAACTGGTTTCAACACCATCCACAGTTGACAGTACTATACCTTCCACCATACTCTCCGTTTCTAAACCCTATGGAAGAGTTTTTCTCTGCATGGCGGTGGAAGGTTTACGATCTCCAGCCCCAGGCTCAGGTACCCCTCATTCAGGCCATGGAGGACGCCTGTGACCAAGTCGACGCCGCAGCTGTGCAAGGATGGATTCGACATTCAAGACGGTTCTTCCCGCGTTGTCTTGCTAATGAGGATATTGCTTGTGATGTTGATGAAATTCTCTGGCCAGATCCAGCTAGGCGAAGAGATAATGTATAGTATGTTTACTGTAGTATTTTCTGTACAATATTGTCCGTTTTTTTTTTCAGATTATTTTTTATGTTTGTTGTTATTTACTGTAATTGTAACCTGTACTGGATACAGTATTTTACGTTTGTCTGTTTGTTGAGCTAACAGTGTTATGCACACTACTGTAGTAGCATGAAAACTGGGACATGTTTTGTTGTGATTCTCCATGTTGACATGTTGACTGATTTGGGTATATGGAGAGAAATAAATGATATTTTCCTCAGTCCGCAGCATTGGTCTTGTGTAGTGTTTGTATAGTTGCACTTTCTCTGTGTACTTCATTTACAGTACTCTAATCACTGACAATTAGACTTGCTAAAAGTGTTTTAGGTTAGCAACAGCAGTGTGTAACTGGTTCAAAAAGATTGAAGTCATATGAAATGTGTGTTCGTATGGTAACAAAATAAACGTTTTTATGAAGTCGTGTATAGTTTTGACAAAAGTGTTCCATTTTGCAAATGATCTGAAGTGTTGTGCTACTTTGGTGTAGGGTTGTGCTAATTGTGTAGTGTTTTGACAAACCGGGCCCTGTTTTCAAAATTGTGCTTAAACAATTGAAAAAAAACTAATGGAAGGTATTCTGGGTCCTCCAGGCTCAAACTAGACTAGTCCTGTTAATGGAAGGTATTCTGGGTCCAGAAGGCTCAAACTGGACTAGTCCTGTTAATGGAAGGTATTCTGGGTCCAGAAGGCTCAAACTAGACTAGTCCTGTTAATGGAAGGTATTCTGGGTCCAGAAGGCTCAAACTAGACTAGTCCTGTTAATGGAAGGTATTCTGGGTCCAGAAGGCTCAAACTGGACTAGTCCTGTTAATGGAAGGTATTCTGGGTCCAGAAGGCTCAAACTGGACTAGTCCTGTTAATGGAAGGTATTCTGGGTCCAGAAGGCTCAAACTAGACTAGTCCTGTTAATGGAAGGTATTCTGGGTCCAGAAGGCTCAAACTAGACTAGTCCTGTTAATGGAAGGTATTCTGGGTCCAGAAGGCTCACACTGACTAGTCCTGTTAATGGAAGGTATTCTGGGTCCAGAAGGCTCAAACTAGACTAGTCCTGCTAATGGAAGGTATTCTGGATCCTACAGGCTCAAACTAGACTAGTCTTGCTAGCTAATGTATGTCTATGACTAAAGCTGTGGGTCAGTCAGTACTCTGCTGTTAGCTAGGCTTACAGTACATCACACTTTCCTCAGGAGATGAATGGTGTGATAACCCTCCCACCCATCTCTCTGTCTCTGGATCGACATGGTGAAAAGCCAACAGTCTTGTTTTTATTATGGGCTGAGTCTCTGGCATTTCTATTTTGCGCGTGATAATGAATTCACAAATGTAACCAACAAATGTAGAGCACTGCATTTAAGAATGCTGTAGCTCAGTTAGTTGAGCAAGGCGCTTGCAGCACAAGGGTTGTGGGTTCAATTCCCACAGAGGACCACTATGAAAATGTATGAACTCACTACTGTAAGTTGCTCTAGATAAGAGTGTCTGGTAAATTAAGAAAATGTAAATGTGCTTCACTGTATATACAAAACAATAAACTTGAATTATAGTTTAATAAAATAAACGTTTGATTATATATACAGTACCAGTCTGTTTGGACACACCTACTCTTTCAAGGGTTTTTCTGTATATCAAATGAAATTGTATTTGTCACATGCGCCGAATATGACAAGTGTAGACCTTACAGTGAAACGCTTACTTACAAGCCATTAATCAACAATGCAGTTTAAAAAAATACCTCAAAATAAAGAAATAAAAGTAGCACATAATTAAATAGCAGCAGTAAAGTCGAGGTAATAGCAGCGGCTAGTCGAGATAATGGAGGTAATATGTACATGTAGGTAAACAGTCTATGACTAGGGTGGCTGGAGTCTTTGACAATTTTAGGGCCTTCCTCTGACACCGCCTGGTATAGAGGTCCTGGATGGCAGGAAGCTTGGCCCCAGTGATGTACTGGGCCGTATGCACAACCCTCTGTAGTGCCTTGCGTCGGAGGCCGAGCAGTTGCCATACCAGGCAGTGATGCAACCAGTCAGGATGCTCTCGATGGTGCAGCTGTAGAACCCTTTGAGGATCTGAGTACCCATGCCAAATCTTTTCAGTCTCCTGAAGGGGAATAGGTTTTTTTCGTGCCCTCTTCACGACTGCCTTGGTGTGCTTGGACCATGTTAGTTTGTTGGTGATGTGGACACCAAGGAACTTGAAGCTCTCAACCTGCTCCACTGCAGCCCGTCGATGAGAATGAGGGCGTGCTCGGTCTTCTTTTTCCTGTAGTCCACAATCATCTCCTTTGTCTTGATCACGTTCAGGGAGAGGTTGTTGTCCTGGCACCACACAGACAGGTCTCTGACCTCCTCCCTGTAGGCTGTCTTGTTGTTGTCGGTGATCAGGCCTACCACTGTTGTGTCATCAGCAAACTTAATGATGGTGTTGGAGTCGTGCCTGGCCGTGCAGTCATGAGTGAACAGGGAGTACAGGAGGGGACTGAGCACGCACCCCTGAGGGGCCCCTGTGTTGAGGATCAGCGTGGCGGATGTGTTTTTACCTACCCTTACCACCTGGGGGCGGCCCGTCAGGAAGTCCAGGATCCAGTTGCAGAGGGAGGTGTTTAGTCCCAGGGTCCTTAGCTTAGTGATGAGCTTTGAGGGCACTATGGTGTTGAACGCTGAGCTGTAGTCAATGAATAGCATTCTCACATACTGTAGGTGTTCCTTTTGTCCAGGTGGGAAAGGGCAGTGTGGAGTGCAATAGAGATTGCATCATCTGTGGATCTGTTAGGGCGGTATGCAAATTGGAGTGGGTCTAGGGTTTCTGGGATAATGGTGTTGATGTGAGCCATGACCAGCCTTTCAAAGCACTTCATGGCTACAGACAGGTTACCTTAGTGTTCTCGGACACAGGGTCTATGGTGGTCTGCTTAAAACATGTAGGTATTACAGACTCGGGCAGGGAGAGGTTGAAAATGTCAGTGAAGACACTTGCCAGTTGGTCAGCGTATGCTTGTAGTACACGTCCTGGTAATCCGTCTGGCCCTGCGGCCTTGTGAATGTTGACCTGTTTAAAGGTCTTACATCGGCTGCGGAGAGCGTGATCACACAGTCTTCCAGAACGGCTGGTCTCTCAACCAGCTTCATGAGGTAGTCACCTGGAATGCTTTCCCAATAGTCTTGAAAGAGTTCCCACCTATGCTGAACACTTGTTGGCTGCTTTTCCTTCATTCTGTGGTCCAACTCATCCCAAACCATCTCAATTGAGTTGAGGTCGGGTGATTGTGGAGGCCAGGTCATCTGATGCAGCACTCCATCAGTCTCCTTGGTCAGATAGCCCTTACACAGCCTGGAGGTGTGTTTTGGGTCATTGTCCTGTTAAAAAAACTACTGATGGTCCCACTAAGCGCAAACCAGATGGGATGGCGTATCACTGCAGAATGATGTGGTAGCCATGCTGGTTAAGTGTTGCCCTGAATTCTAAATAAATCAATGACAGTGTCACCAGCAAAGCACCCCCACACCATCACACCTCCTCCTCCATGCTTCATGGTGGGAGCCACACATGCGGAGATCATCTGTTCACCTACTCTGCTTCTCACAAAGACACAGCAGTTGGAACCAAAAATCTCTAATTTGGACTCATCAGACCAAAGGACAGATTTACACCATTGCTCATGTTTCTTGGCACAAGCAAGTCTCTTCTTCTTATTGGTGTCCTTTAGAAGTGGTCTCTGAACAGTTGATGTTGAGATGTGTCTGTTACTTGTACTCTGTGAAGCCTTTATTTGGGCTGCAATCTGAGGTGCAGTTAATTGCTGATTTCTGAGGCTGGTCACTCTAACTAACTCATCCTCTGCAGCAGAGGTAACTCTGGGTCTTCCTTTCCTGTGGCGGTCCTCATGAGAGCCAGTTTCATCAAGCGATTGATGGTTTTTGCGACTGCGCTTGAAGAAACTTTAAAAAGTTCTTTACATTTTCTAGATTGACCGACCTTCATGTCTTAAAGTTATGATGGACTGTCGTTTCTCTTTTCTTATACTTATACTTATTTCCCTCATTAAAATGCAAATCAATTTATAACATTTCTGACATGCGTTTTTCTGGATATTTTTGTTGTTATTCTGTCTCTCACTGTTCAAATAAACCTACCATTAAAATTATAGACTGATCATTTCTTTGTCAGTGGGCAAACGTACAAAATCAGCAGGGGATCAAATACTTTTTCCCTCACTGTATATATATGGATAGAGTTTTGTGATTGACCTTTTTTATTGTCAAACTGTAATAAAGAACTGTGTCCTAAACCTCTGGTCTGTCTCCTCCCTCTCTAGAACCTGTTGTTGCTGGTCCCTTCTGACCGCTACCTGACAGAACAGAGTCTGAACCACCCAGCCTTCCAGCCCCTCCGCCTCCTGGAGCAGCCCGCCCCAGCACCACCCTCCCCTAACCCCCCACGCTCCTCCAAGAGGAAGCCCCACATCCACATGGAGAACACTGTGCCCACCAGGTCAGCACTGTAGGGGGTTGTTGGTGTTGATGTTGTTGTTGTTGTCAGAACACTGTGCCCACCAGGTCAGCACTGTAGGGGGTTGTTGGTGTTGATGTTGTTGTTGTTGTCAGAACACTGTGCCCACCAGGTCAGCACTGTAGGGGGTTGTTGGTGTTGATGTTGTTGTTGTTGTTGTTGTCAGAACCCCGTGGCCACCAGGTCAGCACGGCACTGGACACCACAAGGGGTCTGGTTAGCTTCTAGATACTGAATGGGGTCTGGTTAGGTTCTGGATACTGAATGGGGTCTGGTTAGGTTCTGGATACTGAATGGGGTCTGGTTAGCTTCTAGATACTGAATGGGGTCTGGTTAGGTTCTGGATACTGAATGGGGTCTGGTTAGGTTCTAGATACTGAATGGGGTCTGGTTAGGTTCTGGATACTGCATGGGGTCTGGTTAGGTTCTGGATACTGAATGGGGTCTGGTTAGGTTCTGGATACTGCATGGGGTCTGGTTTGGTTCTGGATACTGAATGGGGTCTGGTTAGGTTTTGGATACTGAATGGGGTCTGGTAAGGTTCTGGATACTGAATGGGGTCTGGTTAGGTTTTGGATACTGAATGGGGTCTGGTTAGGTTCTAGATACTGAATGGGGTCTGGTTAGGTTCTGGATACTGAATGGGGTCTGGTTAGGTTCTGGATACTGAATGGGGTCTGGTTAGGTTCTGGATACTGAATGGGGTTTGGTTGGGTTCTGGATACTATATGGTGTCTGGTTAGGTTCTGGATACTGAATGGGGTCTGGTTAGGTTCTGGATACTGAATGGGGTCTGGTTAGGTTTTAGATACTGAATGGGGTCTGGTTAGGTTCTGGATACTGAATGGGGTCTGGTTAGGTTCTGGATACTGAATGGGGTCTGGTTAGGTTCTGGATACTGAATGGGGTTTGGTTGGGTTCTGGATACTACATGGTGTCTGGTTAGGTTCTGGATACTGAATGGGGTCTGGTTAGGTTCTGGATACTGAATGGGGTCTGGTTCGGTTCTGGATACTGAATGGGGTCTGGTTAGGTTCTGGAAACTGAATGGGGTCTGGTTAGGTTCTGGATACTGAATGGGGTCTGGTTAGGTTCTGGATACTGCATAGTTTCACATCTGGCTATGTTGTTCTAGCACAGATAAAATAAGCTACTTAGATCTATGGATTACCTATACCTGTACCTTACCTCTCAATATCTCTCAATCTCAATATCTTTCCATCTTAATACCTCTCTCTCTCCTTCTCTCCTTCTCTCCTTCTCTCCCTCCCTCCCTCCCTCCATACAGAAGCCACGGCAGTAAGAGCTCGGGTCACCGTCACTCTAACAGTAAGGAATGTTCCAGCCTACCTCGCCATGGCGACCTTCACCTAGGCAACGACAGCTTCCTGAACGGCAACAAGCCTGTGTCGTCCAGCCTGAGCCCCACCCTCCACCCCAAGGCTTACATGACCCAGACCCTCAACCGCTCCATCACCTGTAGTAAGGACTTGGTCAACAACAACATGCCACACCTGCTCAGCCCCAAGGACACCAAGGTAAACAATGCCAGGACCTCTACTTTCATTGACTTATTCAGCTCCTTATGGAGCAAACTACACTTGTTTACATAAATTGTATTCATTTAGTTTGTTTCTCCAACTGTCTATGTCTTGACATGTGTTTATTCTTGACATGTATTTTCATATAAATGCACAAGGCTGAAAACAACATTTTCCCGTGGTTGGGGACAATAAAGTCATTATCTTGTCTTATTTCATCTTCTCTTATCTTCTCTTTATTTTAAAGGGCACGACACAGTTTGACTTCAACCTGGTTGGTGTTGGGCCCCCAGGGGCCAAGGCTCCTGACCAGCAGGGCCCTGGAGCCATGTACGTGAAGTCCACCTCCCGCTCTCAGCAGCAACAGCAAGGTCCGGGGTCACCCTACTGAAACATTCACATAAGATTAATACATACCACTTCCTTAATACTTAAATGAAAAATGCTCTAGACTAGAATCCTGTTCAGGGGGTATACTGGAACATAAAGCTGCCTTATGGCCCTGTGGGCCATTCTGTCTCAGGCAAGACTACTTATAAATGCATTGCCAACCCATTTTTTACATTTGAACATTTCCAGTAGGGCAGGGACGACACTCTTCCTTTCTGGAGGGCAAGACCAATACCATGGAGAAACAACATGGCCGCCATGGTGGACACAACATAGACTCCACCCACAGCTCCTCCAAGAGTTCCAGCTCCTACCTGAGCCTGTCCAAGAGCCACAACGCCCTGAGCAACAATGCCAAGTCTGTGGGTGGTAACCTTGGAGATGGGGTGAGGAGCATGCACCCCGACGACCCTACGGCAACCCCTGGAATCTCCGCCCGCTTCTTCCCTGCCAGGTAACATAGAGAGAGAGAACTGACAGGGGATGGTTAACCTATAGAGAGAGATGTCAGGAAATGGTTAACCTAGAGAGAGAAAGAGAGAGAGAGAGCTGTCAGGAAATGGTTAACCTAGAGAGAGAAAGAGAGCGAGAGAGCTGTCAGGAAATAGTTAACCTAGAGAGAGAGTGAGCTGTCAGGAAATGGTTCGACTAGAGAGAGAGCTGTCAGGAAATGGTAAACCTAGACAGAGAGAGCTGTCAGGAAATGGATAACCTAGAGAGAGAGAGAGCTGTAAGGGTATGTTTAACCTAGAGAGAGAGCTGTCAGGGAATGGTTAACCAAGAGAGAGAGGTAGGGAGCTGTCAGGGAATGGTTAACTTAGAGAGAGAGGTAGGGAGCTGTCATGGAATGGTTAACCTAGAGAGAGAGAGCTGTCAGGGAATGGTTAACCTAGAGAGAGAGAGCTGTCAGGGAATGGTTAACCTAGAGAGAGAGGTAGGGAGCTGTCAGGGAATGGTTAACCTAGAGAGAGATAGCTGTCAGGGAATGGTTAACCTAGAGAGAGAGAGCTGTCAGGGAATGGTTAACCTAGAGAGAGAGAGCTGTTAGGGAATGGTTAACCTAGAGAGAGAGAGCTGTCAGGGAATGGTTAACCTAGAGAGAGAGGGGTAGGGAGCTGTTAGGGAATGGTTAACCTAGAGAGAGAGAGCTGTCAGGGAATGGTTAACCTAGAGAGAGAGAGCTGTCAGGGAATGGTTAACCTAGAGAGAGAGGTAGGGAGCTGTCAGGGAATGGTTAACCTGGAGAGAGAGAGCTGTCAGGGAATGGTTAACCTAGAGAGAGAGGTAGGGAGCTGTCAGGGAATGGTTAACCTAGAGAGAGAGGTAGGGAGCTGTCAGGGAATGGTTAGCCTAGAGAGAGAGAGAGCTGTCAGGGAATGGTTAACCTAGAGAGAGAGAGCTGTCAGGGAATGGTTAACCTAGAGAGAGAGAGCTGTCAGGGAATGGTTAACCTAGAGAGAGAGGTAGGGAGCTGTCAGGGAATGGTTAACCTAGAGAGAGAGAGAGCTGTCAGGGAATGGTTAACCTAGAGAGAGAGGTAGGGAGCTGTCAGGGAATGGTTAACCTAGAGAGAGAGAGCTGTCAGGGAATGGTTAACCTAGATAGAGAGGTAGGGAGCTGTCAGGGAATGGTTAACCTAGAGAGAGAGAGCTGTCAGGGAATGGTTAACCTAGAGAGAGAGGTAGGGAGCTGTCAGGGAATGGTTAACCTAGAGAGAGAGAGCTGTCAGGGAATGGTTAACCTAGAGAGAGAGAGCTGTCAGGGAATGGTTAACCTAGAGAGAGAGAGCTGTCAGGGAATGGTTAACCTAGAGAGAGAGAGCTGTCAGGGAATGGTTAACCTAGAGAGAGAGGTAGGGAGCTGTCAGGGAATGGTTAACCTAGAGAGAGAGAGAGCTGTCAGGGAATGGTTAACCTAGAGAGAGAGAGCTGTCAGGGAATGGTTAACCTAGAGAGAGAGAGAGCTGTCAGGGAATGGTTAACCTAGAGAGAGAGAGCTGTCAGGGAATGGTTAACCTAGAGAGAGAGGGGTAGGGAGCTGTTAGGGAATGGTTAACCTAGAGAGAGAGAGCTGTCAGGGAATGGTTAACCTAGAGAGAGAGAGCTGTCAGGGAATGGTTAACCTAGAGAGAGAGGTAGGGAGCTGTCAGGGAATGGTTAATGAATGTATCTTAGTCTCCAACATTGAAGAGCATGCTAGCTTATTGATTTTGTGTAGTCTTGGTGATGGTGAGTATTTGGAAATGTGTAGTCTCCTGAGGCCAGATCTGAACATTGTATTCTCGTTGAGAATTAGAGTTTTTTTAGGTCTGATGGCTAGTAAATATGTGTGTTGTTGTACTCATGGTTGAGGTCAGTCTATATGTTATTTCAGCTGCCTGGACCTGAACCTCAATGCCCCACCTGGAAGTCCCCAGGTCCCCCGCCACAGCGAACGCCACTCTTCTGGCCATGCCCCCCCTGGAAGTCCCCAGGTCCCCCGCCACAGCGAACGACACTCTTCTGGCCACGCCCCACCTGGAAGTCCCCAGGCCCCCCGCCACAGCGAACGACACTCTTCTGGCCACGCCCCCCCTGGAAGTCCCCAGGCCCCCCGCCACAGCGAACGCCACTCTTCTGGTCACACATCCAGCCACACCGGCCACTCCTCCGGCCACAGCCCCTCGTCCCGCGGCAACAACCCCCGCCTGGAGAGCTCCACCCTGGACTCATCCTGCCGACGCGCCTCCTCTTCCAGACACAAAGCTCCAGAGGAGGCCTTGGCCTCGGGCCCGGAGCTTCTTGACCCAGGAGGAGAAGGGGATGTTGGGGGGAACCACGGAGCTCACACCCTGGCCTCCCCCCATGAGTCCTACCCCTACGGCCTGGGCTACACCAGTCCCTTCTCTTCCCAGCAGAGGCCTCACCGCCACTCCATGTACGTGAGGAGGAGTGAGCGCCACAGGTCCCACGGAGGTGGGGGTGGAGGGGGTAGTGAGGGGGGCTTGATGGTGGGCCAGGGGTTGCCCACCAGGGCTAGCAGTCTGCAGATGCTCTCCCCCCAGCTTCAGCACCGCACCCTCACCAGACACCCCGTAGGACACTCTGTGGGATCGTCCAGAGAGGACTGCACTGAAGACACAACCAGGGTCAGTGTCAATAATTGACTGACAGCAGTGTGTGTATGTGTGTGTGCGTGTATGTGCATATGTGTGTCTGTGTATCTCTCTTTGAGGCAGAATCGTAGCTACAGTATCTGGCCTAACTCTCATTATTGCTAATGTACTGTCTCTCTCCTGATCTCTCTCTCATACACACAGACACAGACACACACACACACACACACACACACACACACACACACACACACACACACACACACACACACACACACACACACACACACACACACACACACACACACACACACACACACACACACACACTGCTACTTCGTACTGTATGCCTCACATGCTACGTCTGTCTGTCTGTCTGTCTGTCTGTCTGTCTGTCTGTCTGTCTGTCTGTCTGTCTGTCTGTCTGTCTGTCTGTCTGTCTGTCTGTCTGTCTGTCTGTCTGTCTGTCTGTCTGTCCATCTGGTCTACAGAGTGAGCCGTCTACTAAAGAGGTGGTGACCTCTCACCCTCGACCCCAGATTAAAGACTCCACGCGGGACAACCCGGCCTCCTTTCACTCACAACGCCCTGCTAAGAACGAGGTCCATAGCTTTTTCTGTTGTTCATCACAGGCTGATTTCACCACTTACTGTCTGGTTTCTGAATGCTTCTAGGACTGTTTTATCAGCAGTATGTCTATCACTGAGCTGCTAAACGTGGCGGCACCGAACTGAATGGGTTTAATGGCAATTATAAACTGTGTGGTTCCAGCCCTGAATGCTGATTGGCTGACAGCCGTGGTATATCAGACCGTATACCACGGGTATGACAAAACATGTGTTTTTACTGCTCTAATTATGTTGATAACCAGTTTATAATATCAATGAGGCGCCTCAGGGATTTGTGGTATATGGCCAATATACCTCAGCTAAGAGCTGTATCCAGGCACCCTGTGATGTGTTGTGCCTAAGAACAGCCCTTAGCTGTTGTATATTGGCCATATACCACACCTCCTCGGGCCTTATTGCTTAAATATACTATGATAAGGATGTAGGAGTGAGATATCATCTTTGGGAAAATGACAAGGGAAGACAGGGTGTGAAACACTATGATAAGGATGTAGGAGTGAGATATCAGGGTGTGAAACACTATGATAAGGATGTAGGAGTGAGATATCAGGGTGTGAAACACTATGATAAGGATGTAGGAGTGAGATATCACAGTGTGAAACACTATGATAAGGATGTAGGAGTGAGATATCACAGTGTGAAAC
>NC_138307.1:27820000-27832500 GCF_965601325.2 Salmo salar
AACCCCCCCACCTCCTCCTCTAAAGATGGAGTGTTCAGCGACGGGAGAGGTGACGGGAGGTCCCACCAGGGACACCCTAGCAGCAGCAGCTCCAGCTCTGGTCAGTCTAAGAGCCACCGGAAGCAGAGTTACCCCCTACCGGGGCAGATACAGGGGCAGATTGAGTCCAACTGGCACGCGGCGGCCCTCGCCAGGGCAGAGGGGGCTCAGCCGTACCCCGACCAAATGGTCGCCAACGGGCCCACCTTTACCAGACCGTCAAGGTCACGGATGCCAAACCTCAACGACCTGAAAGAGACAGCCCTGTGAGGAGAACATGGAATTAGGCCTCTATCACCCACCCATTGACTTGAATGGGGATGTTCATTCTAGAAAAAATATGTCTATGGAGGAGACATCTCTCTGCCCTCAAGGGTCGTCATGTTGATTAGGCACCAAACGGAAGAAAACAGACTGAAGCAGAGAGGGACAAGATGGACTACTGTCCAATAAGAAACGCTTATTTTTTTGTGGTGTGTTTTGAAGCGTTATATAACGTTTTCAATTGTGTGCCCTAATGAATTGGACTCTGGGCTCTCACTACTGCCGCCTGCTGGCCGCCAGACGCACCAAGGACTATAGAGATCAGAAGGTTATACTGTATCTCTCTAAGTTCAGGACTATATGACTGAACTGAGAGGTGGACTAACTGGCCGTAAAAATCTGACCTTTTTTGAAGCTTCAAACATTTGATAGAATTTGTATTGATATTATATTATATTATTCATGAAATTCCTTTTATTTGATTTAAATTAAATGACTTTATTTAACGATATGTAGGCCTATATGGAGATTTAATAAGTATTGTAGAATGAATAATTGTGTAATATTGCAAGAGCTTTAAAAAGAAATGTAAAAAAGATTAAGAGATTCTAACTATATGTAATAATAATTCAATATTTCATCCAAAATATTTAATTGTGGAGGTTTTACAGAATTTCTATTTATTGTTGTTACAGTATAGCCTGTTTGTTCTGTCCGTTTACTTTGTCTCTTTAATGTATTTATTTGATCTGATTTGACACAAAGTTATGGAGATATATGTACGACAGATGGACAAAGACAAATGATATAATATTATAATGTATGATAAAATACTGAGATACCTATATGGCTCAGGGTTGTGAAGTTTTTAAAGGTGATCATTTGCCACATCATCTTGACAAACTTGTGTAGCCTGGCCCCAAGTCCTATGGTCTTTGGTCAGATAGCACAAACAGATGGGAATGTACTGTAAGGGACTGTTTGTTGTAAAGGGTCTTTCTGCAGTACAGTAACCATGACAGTCACACCCGCTGATCTAGTTATTAGAGACTCAGGCCCCATGTGGAGATTCCTGTTGAGATGTCCTGTTGTATCCTGATGAAGGATACACACACACACAAACAAACACACGTACCAGAGATATCCATAGCAGAGATATCCATACCAGAGATATCTGTACCAGAGATATCATACCAGAGATATCTGTACCAGAGATATCATTACTAGAGATATCCATACCAGAGATATCCATACCAGAGATATCATACCAGAGATATCTGTACCAGAGATATCATTACTAGAGACATCCATACCAGAGATATCTGTACCAGAGATATCATTACCAGAGATATCCATACCAGAGATATCCATACCAGAGATGGCCATACCAGAGATATCCGTACCAGAGATATCATTACTAGAGATATCCATACCAGAGATATCATACCAGAGATATCTGTACCAGAGATATCCATACCAGAGATATCCATACCAGAGATATCATACCAGAGATATCTGTACCAGAGATATCATTACTAGAGATATCCATACCAGAGATATCCATACCAGAGATATCATACCAGAGATATCTGTACCAGAGATATCATTACTAGAGATATCCATACCAGAGATATCCATACCAGAGATATCTGTACCAGAGATATCATTACCAGAGATATCCATACCAGAGATATCCATACCAGAGATATCCATACCATATCAGTTTGTGCTGTAGGCTTTAAAGGGTAAAATATGTAGGCCTAACTTTCTGATATTGGCACAATGAATGTCATGGATATCTTTAGCCCTGGCTAGTCATTAATCTACAGTACATAGTGTGAACATCAAGGACAAAGTAACAATAAGAAGTATATACACACACACACACCACACACACACATACACGCACACACGTGCGCACACACCGGCACCCATGCGCAAGCACACACACGCCTCCTGAGCACACCACTCTGACTTTGTCCCAGGCTGCCCCTCAGAAAGATGGTGTCTCCCCTCAAAGCCCCAGGCTGCCCCTCAGAAAATGGCCTCTCTCCCCAAAGCCCCAGGCTGCCCCTCAGAAAGATGGCGTCTCCCCTCAAAGCCCTAGGCTGCCCCTCAGAAAGATGGCGTCTCCCCTCAAAGCCCCAGGCTGCCCCTCAGAAAGATGGCGTCTCCCCTCAAAGCCCAAAGCTGCCCATCAGAAAGATGGCATCTCCCCTCAAAGCCCCAGGCTGCCCCTCAGAAAGATGGCATCTCCCCTCAAAGCCCCAGGCTGCCCCTCAGAAAGATGGCGTCTCCCCTCAAAGCCCAAAGCTGCCCATCAGAAAGATGGCATCTCCCCTCAAAGCCCTAGGCTGCCCCTCAGAAGATGGCGTCTCCCCTCAAAGCCCCAGGCTGCCCCTCAGAAGATGGCGTCTCCCCTCAAAGCCCCAAGCTGCCCCTCAGAAAGATGGCGTCTCCCCTCAAAGCTCCAGGCTGCCCCTCAGAAAGATGGCATCTCCCCTCAAAGCCCCAAGCTGCCCCTCAGAAAGATGGCCTCTCTCCCCAAAGCTCCAGGCTGCCCCTCAGAAAGATGGCCTCTCTCCCCAAAGCTCCAGGCTGCCCCTCAGAAAGATGGCATCTCCCTTCAAAGCCCCAGGCTGCCCCTCAGAAAGATGGCGTCTTCCCTCAAAGCCCCAGCGTTTCACTACAGTCCAGTTCTAGCCAAACAATCTGCACCAACTGGACATTTGATGTTCCATGGAGATGTGTTAATAACACCAACATTCACTGTGTGTATCAGGTGATCCATTGGATTGTTCTCCTTCATGTATTTGCACAACAGCCATGTCTTCATCCTAAACTAAGTGTAAAACTAACAGTTGACAGTAACGTTTTAATTTAACATTTAGTTTTACACTAACAGTTGACAGTAGTTTTTAATTTAACATTCAGTTTTACACTAACAGTTGACAGTAACGTTGTAATTTAACATTTAGTTTTACACTAACAGTTGACAGTAGTTTTTAATTTAACATTTAGTTTTACACTAACACTTGACAGTAATGTTGTAATTTAACATTTAGTTTTACACTAACGGTTGACAGTAGTTTTTAATTTAACATTTAGTTTTACACTAACAGTTGACAGTAATGTTGTAATTTAACATTCAGTTTTACACTAACAGTTGACAGTAGTTTTTAATTTAACATTCAGTTTTACACTAACAGTTGACAGTAGTTTTTAATTTAACATTTAGTTTTACACTAACAGTTGACAGTAATGTTGTAATTTAACATTCAGTTTTACACTAACAGTTGACAGTAGTTTTTAATTTAACATTTAGTTTTACACTAACAGTTGACAGTAACGTTGTAATTTAACATTCAGTTTTACACTAACAGTTGACAGTAGTTTTTAATTTAACATTTAGTTTTACACTAACAGTTGACAGTAATGTTGTAATTTAACATTCAGTTTTACACTAACAGTTGACAGTAATGTTGTAATTTAACATTCAGTTTTACACTAACAGTTGACAGTAATGTTTTAATTTAACATTCAGTTTTACACTAACAGTTGACAGTAGTTTTTAATTTAACATTTAGTTTTACACTAACAGTTGACAGTGAGGTTTTAATTTAACATTCAGTTTTACACTAACAGTTGACAGTAATGTTGTAATTTAACATTCAGTTTTACACTAACAGTTGACAGTAGTTTTTAATTTAACATTCAGTTTTACACTAACAGTTGACAGTAACGTTTTAATTTAACATTCAGTTTTACACTAACAGTTGACAGTGAGGTTTTAATTTAACATTTAGTTTTACACTAACAGTTGACAGTAACGTTTTAATTTAACATTTACTTTTACACTAACAGTTGACAGTAACGTTTTAATTTAACATTCAGTTTTACACTAACAGTTGACAGTGAGGTTTTAATTTAACATTCAGTTTTACACTAACAGTTGACAGTAACGTTTTAATTTAACATTCAGTTTTACTCTAACAGTTGACAGTAACTGGTTTTAATTTAACATTCAGTTTTACTCTAACAGTTGACAGTAACGTTTTAATTTAACATTCAGTTTTACTCTAACAGTTGACAGTAACTGGTTTTAATTTAACATTCAGTTTTACTCTAACAGTTGACAGTAACGTTTTAATTTAACATTCAGTTTTACACTAACAGTTGACAGTAACGTTTTAATTTAACATTCAGTTTTACACTAACAGTTGACAGTAGTTTTTAATTTAACATTTAGTTTTACACTAACAGTTGACAGTAATGTTGTAATTTAACATTCAGTTTTACACTAACAGTTGACAGTAGTTTTTAATTTAACATTTAGTTTTACACTAACAGTTGACAGTAACGTTGTAATTTAACATTCAGTTTTACACTAACAGTTGACAGTAGTTTTTAATTTAACATTTAGTTTTACACTAACAGTTGACAGTAATGTTGTAATTTAACATTCAGTTTTACACTAACAGTTGACAGTAATGTTGTAATTTAACATTCAGTTTTACACTAACAGTTGACAGTAATGTTTTAATTTAACATTCAGTTTTACACTAACAGTTGACAGTAGTTTTTAATTTAACATTTAGTTTTACACTAACAGTTGACAGTGAGGTTTTAATTTAACATTCAGTTTTACACTAACAGTTGACAGTAATGTTGTAATTTAACATTCAGTTTTACACTAACAGTTGACAGTAGTTTTTAATTTAACATTCAGTTTTACACTAACAGTTGACAGTAACGTTTTAATTTAACATTCAGTTTTACACTAACAGTTGACAGTGAGGTTTTAATTTAACATTTAGTTTTACACTAACAGTTGACAGTAACGTTTTAATTTAACATTTACTTTTACACTAACAGTTGACAGTAACGTTTTAATTTAACATTCAGTTTTACACTAACAGTTGACAGTGAGGTTTTAATTTAACATTCAGTTTTACACTAACAGTTGACAGTAACGTTTTAATTTAACATTCAGTTTTACTCTAACAGTTGACAGTAACTGGTTTTAATTTAACATTCAGTTTTACTCTAACAGTTGACAGTAACGTTTTAATTTAACATTCAGTTTTACTCTAACAGTTGACAGTAACTGGTTTTAATTTAACATTCAGTTTTACTCTAACAGTTGACAGTAACGTTTTAATTTAACATTCAGTTTTACACTAACAGTTGACAGTAACGTTTTAATTTAACATTCAGTTTTACTCTAACAGTTGACAGTAATGTTCTGATTGAACTGCTTTGTGTTGTCACTTGTCATTGTAACGTCCAGTATGAATACATGCTTTTTCAGTTTGGAAACATCAGTTTCACTATTGAACTTCAGTTCCACTTTTCCCTTGTTGTCTGTGTCGCATCCTTGTCCTTGTCTTAACCATAGTTCTGTGTCCAATAGAACTTAATGTCTTCCAGGGGTTCTGTGGCAAAAAGACTCCAAGGACCAGTTGCAGTGAATATCATGAAATCTTTACGGTGTGATTTCATTATATTGGGTTTAAGATCACCTTTAATTTAGCCTGGTGGTCCCCGATCTGTTTGTGCTTTTTAGCTCGATCTGGGACCACCAGGCTATCCCACTAATGTCTAACTCAAATAGCCTACACCTGCAGTTTATGTTAACTCATTGTTATATCATTTCTAACTTCCATTTCGTGGCGGTTTGAAGTGAACAATCCTTCACGCCATCACAGGATTAAAATGGCAGAAAAACACAAATCAGCTCAAGATTATCCTAAATTCGAGATTATCCAGATCCTGAGTTATAAATCACTTCCAGTTGTTGTTTGTTTAAAATTGACCCACAGGATTTTATTTGCATGACATCACGCATAAACAGCATTATTTATATATTTGGTCTCTGACTGTAAATAGGAATTAAAACCACCTGCATCTATCCTGTTAACTGGCATGAATTGTTTTTGGGGATCAGGAAAAGGTTTTCACACATCACAAGTGGAGATTCCTCTAGATGTATTTTAAACTGGACATCAGAGGATTATACAGGAATATTGTTCAATGATACTCCAAAACAAAAGAGTACAAGAGTTTGTCTTTATTTCAGGAACTGGTTTTGGTCAACTTTAAATGAATACAATAAAACAAGCAACGAACGATACCTCCACTGGACTCTACATCACTGTCACAATCTACATCAGAATCCACACACACAACACAGCACAGTACACAACACGGTACAGTACAGTACAGTACACAACATCCAGTTAACCATAGGACTGGTAGTCATCTTTGTCTCTGAGCTTTCCTCATCACATAATCATCCCCAATTTCTCTGGGTTTGTCGGTTCACAGGCATGTATTTATCCCACTCTTCCTCATCCAAGTGGAAACAACTGGCCATCCACCCCTTTTTGTTCAGTGTAAAAAATGTATAATAAATAAAACTGTTGTTGTTGTAACACTTTGCATCTGATCTGAAAACAGAATGGACCTTTTCACACATAAAACCAATCTCTGGGAGAGCGATATTACTTAACCGTTTTGGGGAAGGAAAGGAAACAAGGGTTTCCAGAGCAGTAGATTCCACTTTGGCATAGGGGACAGCCAGGGGAACAGCCAGGGGAACAGCCAGGGGAACAGCCAGGGAAACAGCCAGGGGAACGACCAGGGGAACGACCAGGGGAACGACCAGGGCTCTCCTTGGGCCTGTTCAGGAGGGTGTATCATTACAGGACCTTCACATAGAAATATATTGTGTAGAACCAATATGACTGTCTGTCATGTAGAATCATGTCAGTTCTATTCATTACATTTTCTGTCTGAACGTTCCACGGTGTTGTACCCTGCTGATTGTGACCCTGGTCGTCAGGACAGACAGAATCAGGTACACTTGCTCATGCAGAGCAGCAGCTCCATGCGGATGGCGATACGTGTGTGCCAGCCCAGAGGGAGTAAACGGATGTAGCGAGTTACCATGGGAGGACGCAGGAGGTTCTGAACCGAGGAGGAGCGGTCCGAGTTCCCGTAGAACACCTGAGGAGAGAAACAGAGCAGTGTGAGGAGGAGGGACAACACAGACCACCATGCAGTAAACACAGATGGAGAATCCTCCTGCCAGATATCCTGTCTCACCTAGCAGGACTAGACTTTAGAACACCTTTTACTGAACTGCTACAGAACTAAAGAAATATGGGATCTGATGAGAAGGATTGATTTTGATATACTGTATGTATAAATCCCAAGACTGTCTTCCACATTATTACATGTGTAAACCTTGTGATGTCATAACGAACCATGTATTGATGTGAAAGCTGACCTCCGACAAAACAAGTCGTTTTAGAAAAACAGCCATGGACATTATTACGTGTAAACATTGTGATGTCATAATGAACCATGTAATGATGTATGTATATGAACTAAGTTATGATTGTAAAATGTGAAAAAGTTTTGTTAAAGTATTTATTGACTGTGAGTCGCTCTAAATAAGAGCATCTTCTCAAGGACTAAATGTAAAAGGTAAAGGTATGATGGGCCCACCCTGTTGTTCCCCGTCTGGTCCTTGTAGTAGATCCAGTTGAGATTCTGGTCGGTGCGGTACTGGACGCTATACTTGGTGATCCATTCGTCAGCGTCACAGCGCCCCTGGGTCAGGATACCAGACACCACCATCACCTCCTTCAGGTCAATCTGCAACCACTGGCTGTTGTCCTGGAACTTAGACAGCCATGCACACCTGGAGGGGAACCGCCAGGGAAACTATGTTAGCCCGCTGAGCTAAAGCCTAGGCAAAAACAATGACCTGGAGGGGGACCATTATTTTACCAATGAGGTCAGAAGAGCTATTTCCCAAGGGAACACTGAGGTTACTGATTGAACAGGGAGGGGGAGATAGAGGCCCTACCAGGGGTTGGTCCTGAGGGAGAGGATGGGGCAGGGGACTCACCCAAAGCCTTGGTTGTTGAGTCTGGCATTGCTGGGGAGCCAGGAGGAGAACCAGCCAGTGTACTGGTCCTCGTTGGAGCAGCTGATCTGGTCTGGTCTGACTGATCCAGCCTCCAAACCCAGGGGCTTGTGGTACGGACACTCTGGAGAGGAGGAACGCCAAGGTGAGAGAGGGAAATCATGGTCGACAACAAGGAAGTAGTCTAAATGTTAACATGGGATGCCAAACAATGGATGCCACACTGATGCTAATTATTTTGTAGTTACTTTGTAGTTATTTTGTAGTTATCGTCACAGGTCCTCCTATCCTAGGACACGTATCATCTGCATGTACTGTATGTTGTTAGAGACCACATAATCACTATAGGCTAACCCAATGGAAGACACTTCTCTACACAGGAAACACTGTATTCTGAACTGAATTTGAAGGGCTTTGCTGCCTTCAACAAAGGACAAAACCACTTCCTAGTTGCAGAAGCAATCTGGAACATCCACCCGCTCGTTATTATGAAAGACAACACCAGCATGCAAGGTCATGTCTGGTGACTGAGGTACCCTGTGCCTAACGAACCACCACCACATTAATCCACTCCCTCCAACCCACCCACCCCCTCTGAATCCCGGATTTCTGCTCCATCCAAAAGTAGTGCACTATGTAGGGAATAGGGTGCCATTTTGGACTCACACATACATCTCCAATCCTAAATCCTTCTGTTTTAATTCTCCACATTGAAGATAAACATCCAGTAGATAAACATCCATCCATTAGATAAACATCCATTAGATAAATATCCATTAGATAAACATCCATTAGATAAACATCCATCCATTAGATAAACATCCATTAGATAAACATCCATCCATTAGATAAACATCCATCCATTAGATAAACATCCATTAAATAAACATCCATCCATTAGATAAACATCCATCCATTAGATAAACATCCATTAGATAAACATCCATTAGATAAACATCCATCCATTAGATAAACATCCATCCATTAGATAAACATCCATCCATTAGATAAACATCCATCCATTAGATAAACATCCATCCATTAGATAAACATCCATCCATTAGATAAACATCCATTAGATAAACATCCATCCATTAGATAAACATCCATCCATTAGATAAACATCCATTAGATAAACATCCATTAGATAAACATCCATTAGATAAACATCCATCCATTAGATAAACATCCATCCATTAGATAAACATCCATCCATTAGATAAACATCCATCCAGTAGATAAACATCCAGTAGATAGACATCCATTAGATAAATATCCATTAGATAAACATCCAGTAGATAAACATCCAGTAGATAAACATCCATCCATTAGATTAACATCCATTAGATAAACATCCATCCATTAGATAAACATCCATTAGATAAACATCCATCCATTAGATAAACATCCATCCATTAGATAAACATCCATTAGATAAACATCCATCCATTAGATAAACATCCATCCATTAGATAAACATCCATTAGATAAACATCCATCCATTAGATAAACATCCATCCATTAGATAAACATCCATCCATTTGATAAACATCCATCCATTAGATAAACATCCATTAGATAAACATCCATCCATTAGATAAACATCCATCCAGTAGATAAACATCCATCCAGTAGATAAACATCCAGTAGATAAACATCCAGTAGATAAACATCCAGTAGATAGACATCCAGTAGATAAACATCCAGTAGATAAACATCCATTAGATAGACATCCATTAGATAAACATCCAGTAGTTAAACATCCATTAGATAAACATCCATTAGATAAACATCCATCCATTAGATAAACATCCATCCAGTAGATAAACATCCATTAGATAAACATCCAGTAGATAAACATCCATTAGATAGACATCCATTAGATAAACATCCAGTAGATAAACATCCAGTAGATAAACATCCAGTAGATAAACATCCATTAGATAAACATCCATCCATTAGATAAACATCCATTAGATAAACATCCATCCATTAGATAAACATCCAGTAGATAAACATCCATTAGATAGACATCCATTAGATAAACATCCATTAGATAAACATCCATCCATTAGATAAACATCCATTAGATAAACATCCATCCATTAGATAAACATCCAGTAGATAAACATCCATTAGATAGACATCCATTAGATAAACATCCAGTAGATAAACATCCATTAGATAGACATCCAGTAGATAAACATCCAGTAGATAAACATCCAGTAGATAAACATCCATTAGATAAACATCCATCCATAAGATAAACATCCATTAGATAAATATCCATTAGATAATCATCCATCCAGTAGATAAACATCCATTAGATAAACATCCATTAGATAAACATCCAGTAGATAAACATCCAGTAGATAAACATCCATTAGATAAACATCCATTAGATAAACATCCAGTAGATAAACATCCATTAGATAAACATCCAGTAGATAAACATCCATTAGATAAACATCCAGTAGATAAACATCCATTAGATAAACATCCAGTAGATAAACATCCATTAGATAAACATCCATTAGTAGAAGAGCACAGCAGATAGTTGGCTGCCACATCCTACCAGAGGCTTTAACCCTACCAAGTTGTTTCCTTCCTGGATAACCAACAACGAGTGGGACATGGATCATACAACTGAATTGAGCCGTGGGCCGATTTGTTCTTGAGCGGATGGTCAGGGGGCAGGAACACAACTGCAAATCATTTCTAGACTGCAAATTGACCGCAAGAAGCCTAAACAGATACAGTATAATGTTTGCATAAAACAATCATTTCAAAGCTTGCTTACATTTGTATACAATCACGTCTCTATAATGTATAGGAATACTATGGAACAGATTTCTTAAATTAAAATCACTACTACTACTATGAGCTGATATAACCCACTGTCCTACTGTTTACTATGAGCTGATATAACCCACTGTCCTACTGTTTACTATGAGCTGATATAACCCACTGTCCTATTGTTTACTATGAGCTGATATAACCCACTGTCCTACTGTTTACTATGAGCTGATATAACCCACTATCCTACTGTTTACTATGAGGTGATATAACCCACTGTCCTACTGTTTACTATGAGGTGATATAACCCACTGTCCTACTGTTTACTATGAACTGATATAACCCACTGTCCTACTGTTTACTATGAGCTGATATAACCCACTGTCCTACTGTTTACTATGAGCTGATATAACCCACTGTCCAACTGTTTACTATGAGGTGATATAACCCACTGTCCTACTGTTTACTATGAGCTGATATAACCCACTGTCCTACTGTTTACTATGAGCTGATATAATCAACTGTCCTACTGTTTGCTATGAGCTGATATAACCCACTGTCCTACTGTTTACTATGAGGTGATATAACCCACTGTCCTACTGTTTACTATGAGCTGATATAACCCACTGTCCTACTGTTTACTATGAGCTGATATAACCCACTGTCCTACTGTTTACTATGAGCTGATATAACCCACTGTTCTACTGTTTACTATGAGGTGATATAATCCACTGTCCTACTGTTTACTATGAGCTGATATAACCCACTGTTCTACTGTTTACTATGAGCTGATATAACCCACTGTCCTACTGTTTACTATGAGCTGATATAACCCACTGTCCTACTGTTTACTATGAGGTGATATAACCCACTGTCCTACTGTTTACTATGAGCTGATATAACCCACTGTCCTACTGTTTACTATGAGCTGATATAACCCACTGTCCTACTGTTTACTATGAGCTGATATAACCCACTGTTCTACTGTTTACTATGAGGTGATATAATCCACTGTCCTACTGTTTACTATGAGCTGATATAACCCACTGTTCTACTGTTTACTATGAGCTGATATAACCCACTGTCCTACTGTTTACTATGAGCTGATATAACCCACTGTCCTACTGTTTACTATGAGGTGATATAATCCACTGTCCTACTGTTTACTATGAGCTGATATAACCCACTGTCCAACTGTTTACTATGAGGTGATATAACCCACTGTCCTACTGTTTACTATGAGCTGATATAACCCACTGTTCTACTGTTTACTATGAGCTGATATAACCCACTGTCCTACTGTTTACTATGAGCTGATATAACCCACTGTCCTACTGTTTACTATGAGGTGATATAATCCACTGTCCTACTGTTTACTATGAGCTGATATAACCCACTGTCCTACTGTTTACTATGAGCTGATATAACCCACTGTCCTACTGTTTACTATGAGCTGATATAACCC
>NC_138307.1:27837500-27852500 GCF_965601325.2 Salmo salar
ACAGTCACACTTACAGGCTCGTCCTGTCCATGTCTCAGTCACTTCCTCCCCCTGAAACACAGAGAGGGAGAGATGGAACATTTGTCTCTAAGGCCAGGGCAGGGTTCTTTAGCTCAGGTCCTGGAGAACTACTTGCAGCTGGGTGTGAACTAAAGCAGGCCCACCCAGAGGCTCTGCAGGACTGGAGCTGGAGAAGACCTCTGCCTTAGGTTGGAGGACATCAGTCAGTTCACACATACATTACATTATCAATATGTTTGATGATCAATCACTAGATTTGATTCCACCTACCTCCTGAGCGTGTACACGGATTAGAACTGTTGGGACAGACCCCCAGCGCAGCACAGAGACAGAACATTACATGTAAAGACAGAAACACTTTCCAACCATAACAAGTCTCTCATATTCCATACATGTACAGTCTGTCCATTCCACAGTCTGACTACTAGACCACAAATAATCCAGCACATTATCCAGTGATGCATGTAGCCTGGTGAGGGATTTGAATGTTGGGAAACTAGTCACATAACTGCTACAGTAAAACTAGAACAATCCACCTATTTATAACAGAAATACCTAAGAAAAATCACATTTGTTTCTTTCAGTATTCAATCCAACCCCCATTTTTTTTCAATGTTTTATTTAACTAGGCAAGTCAGTTAAGAACAAATTCTTATTTACAATGACGGCCTACCCCGGGCCAAACCCTAACCCGGACGACGCTGGGCCAATTGTGTGCCGCCCTATGATACTCCGAATCACAGCTGGTTGTGATGCAGCCTGGAATCAAACCAGGGTCTGTAGTGAGGCCTCTAGATGCAGTGCCTTAGACTGCTGCGCCACTCGGGAGCCCAATCAACCAATATATGTTTCTTTCAGTATTCAATCCACCACCAATACGTTTCTTTCAGTATTCAATCCACCACCAATACGTTTCTTTCAGTATTCAATCCACCACCAATACGTTTCTTTCAGTATTCAATCCACCACCAATACGTTTCTTTAAGTATTCAATCCACCACCAATACGTTTCTTTCAGTATTCAATCCACCACCAATACGTTTCTTTCAGTATTCAATCCACCACCAATACGTTTCTTTCAGTATTCACCCACCACCAATCAACCAGTATATGAAAATATTTGACAGTGTATATTAAACCGGTACAACCATTTCAACCCACCCCACTGTAGAAGCCTACACTCTGAGGTCCTGCTGTGATCAAGCTCACCATCCAGAGAGACAAAGACATAATGAGGGAAGACAAAGGCAAAGAAGAGACGAACATACCGTTAGACACAAGCAGGAGGGCCAACAGAATACAGTGTCCATGGGATTCCATCTTCATGCCTACACAGTGACAGGACCACACTGAAGCACTATACTGTAGCCTCTCTGATAGCACCAGGGAAGGATTATGATAATCCACAGGACACTAATGGTCAGTAATACCCTTTATCTCCTCACAAAGTCCCTCCCTCATCTGTTGAGGGCCAGTTGGGAAAATGCAATGAGGATACAGTAATGCAATGTGTAATGTACCAGAGCGTGGTCCTAATGGCTAGTTGCCCTGAAGGGGCCCAGCTGCTATACCCTGTCACCCATATCATGGAGCAGAAGGTGTATTCAAGGCATTTGGGGTTATCTAGTTTAGGAAATGATTTCTTTGCAGAATAAGGGGAATAGTGTGTGTGTGGGTTCAACTTAACAGGAAGTACCATTTTTATTTATAAAGATAAATAGGTTCTCCGATTGGTCAGATGGGTTAACGTGTCAAAACGTTTCAAAATGCTGGAACTAAAAGTGACCCAGCCAGGCGTGAACAGCACAGGTGCACACCATAGATAAATTGCCCAAGCCTGAATTCAATCTTCATAACACCAAAGTGGGTGTCATAGGCCTATAAAAAGGTCATTGTAAATTTGAACATTTTATAAGACAATCCAAAGGAAAAACACAATGAAGGTCTTTGTTAGCAGAACAACGAAGAAACCCTTCAGAGAGCAGAAGAGAAAAAACAAGGCCTACTCTACCTTCATCTACAAGATCCGGAGAGAGGTTGGAAATAATGGGCCACATTTGGCATTAATTAGTTATTTGGTGTAAATGAATGTCACAGGGCTCGCCAACCCTATTCCTGGAGCGCTACCCTGCTGTAGGTATTTGATCCAACCTCCGTAACTAACCTGAAAATGTATCAACCAGCTAACTGTTAGATTCGGGTGCGTTACATTTAGGTTTGGGACGGAAACCTACAAGAAATCACTTTAAATGTTTTATTACAGGGTGACGGCATCCCCACCATGGACCGTTTTTTGGTGAACGAGTCTACCTGCCCACGGAGGGTGCTGGTCCGTCTGGTCGGTTCCGAGGCCGCCCGCCTGTCACGGCTCAACAGGAGGAAAGTCATCACCCAACTAGAGGTCCACACTGCCATGGCACGGCTGAGACAGGGGAGAAAATATGCCAGGCAACCGGGCGCCTGAATGGTCTTATGAACACTTTGAATTTTATGTATATTTAATAAAGATGTCTTTGTTTTTACTCGTTTTGTTGTCATTCCAACAAATCAATGCACCACTAAATGTGTAAAACAAAAAGCGCACCTGAAGGTTGTATAATGAAATGTTAACGCGGTATGCGCGCCTCTAATGGCAGTCCAATTACTTCGAGGGGCGGGGAAAGGCATGACCATAATTGATGCATTTGCTTGTCTTGTCAGGGGCGCAGATGTGCGCCAAACTCAGTCAACCATAGCCAACTCCGACGCGTGGGGAAAGCGGAAATCAAATGGACGATTTTGTTCCTCGCCGTGCGTGACGCGTGTTGATTAGGGAAGCGTACACTATGTGCAAGACTCACATTTTGGCGTAGACTCTGCTGCGGCACAACCGGACATCTTTATCACCCCAACCGGTGTCCAGGACGAACAGGTAGGTTCCTAGATGAGCTTGGACTTGTCGTTTACTGGCAACAGGCTGTTGGTCACTGAATCAGCTATTGCATCCTGTGTAGGGAATTGAATTACTATATTCACCTCGGCAGATTTTACATGTGAACAGCAACAGGTGTTTGTCTCCATGCAGATCAATGGGCATACTGCAGGATGAATTAGTTTATGCGACATGTTTAATTTAATAGAACACAATTATGTGCGTATTTTGGCGGGTTTTTGCCCTACTAAAGAGCCGTTTGTCAGATGAGCTGCTGCTGGGGTGTTGTAACAGAGGCTGAGAGCGAGGCGATGTTGGTTATTCATAGTTGATCCCAATGGACTTTTTGTTTCATGCTATATCAAACATGCGCCTCCATGGCAACCCTTTACTGATTTTAACCAATTCACATGTGAACATCAACAATTAGGCTTCAACTGGAGGCTTTTCAGCAGGGACAGCCTCAATTACATCTCAATTGCATACACTATGTATACAAAAGTATTTGGACACCCCTTCAAATGACTGGATTTGCCTATTTCAGCCACATCTGTTGCTGATGGGTGTATTAAGTCGAGCACCCAGCCTTGCAATCTCCATAGACAAACATGGGCAGTATAATGGCCTTACTGAAGAGCTCAGTGACTTTCAACGTGGCACTGTTATAGGATGCCACCTTTCCAACAAGTCTGTTCGTCACATTTCTGCCCAGCTAGAGCTTCCACAGTCAACTTTAAGTGCTGTTATTGTGAAGTGGAAACATCTAAGAGTAACAAACGGCTCAGCCATTAAGTGGTAGACCACACAAGCTCACAGAACGGGACTGCCAAGTGTTGTAGCGCGTAAAAATAGTCTGTCCTCGGTTGCAACACTCACTATTGTTTCAAACTGCCTCTAGAAGCAACATCACAATAACTGTTTGTCGGGAGCTTCATGAAGTGGGTTTCCATGGCCGAGCAGCCGCACACAAGCCTAAGATCACCATGCGCAATGCCAAGTGTCAGCTGGAGCGGTGTAAAGTTCGCCGCCGTTGAACTCTGGAGCAGTGGAAACAAATTCTCTGGGTTGATGAATCACGCTTCACCATCTGGTATTCCGATGGACAAAGCTGGGTTTGGCGGATGCCAGGAGAACGCTACCTGCCCCAATGCATAGTGCCAACTGTAAAGTTTGGTGGAGGAGGAATAATGGTCTGGGGCTGTTTTTCATGGTTCAGGCTAGGCCCCTTAGTTCCAGTGAAGGGAAATCTTAATGATACAGCATACAATGACATTCTAGATGATTCTGTGCTTCCAATTTGGTGGCTACAGTTTGGGGAAGGCCCTTTCCTGTTTCAGCATGACAATGCCCCCATGCACAAAGCGAGGTCCATACAGAAATGGTTTGTCGAGATCGGTGTGGAAGAACTTGAGCCCTGACCTCAACCTCATCGAACACATTTGGGATGAGTTGGAGCGCCGACTGCGAGCCAGGCCTAATCGCCCAACATCAGTGCCCGACCTCACTAATGCTCTTGTGGTTAAATGGAAGCAAGTCCCGTACGCAATGTTTCAACATCTAGTGGAAAGCCTTCCCAGAAGAGTGGAGGCTGTTATAGCAGCAAGCGAGGACCAACTCTATATTAATGCCCATGATTTTGGTCATGTAGTGTACGTTTCGCGTCCTCTCTCATCTCCTTCTAAGGACCAATTGAAGGAGAAGGTTAGAGGGGAGGGACCGCTGGGGACCCATCCAATGGGTTTTGAGGAGAGAGGATTCAAGGAGTATGCAACTTTTCTCTCTCTCTCTCCCTCTGTCTGCCTGTCTGACTCTCTCCCTCTCTGTTTCCATTCACAGACATACTGCCTTGCCCCTAACAGAATGGCCACAGACATAATATTACATGATACAGAACCCTTGGGTCACTGACACCTGTGACTGCTGGATGTCTGTAGTGACTGCTGGACGCCTGTAGTGACTAGCATTATGGGATGTGGCACCTCCGTCACCACTGACAACAAGGGGAGGAGACTGACAACAGGTGAGACAGACTGGGGACAAGTGATGGTTCTGATTGTCTTCCCCCAGGACTCATGTACCTGGTCCCAGATCTGTTAAGGTTGGCATAGCAGAAAACTGTAGTTGGCAAGACAATACAAACAGATCTGGGACCAGGTTACATCTCGTAGATTGTGAATCCAGTGAATATATAGATCTGGGACCAGGCTACATCTCGTAGATTGTGAATCCAGTGAATATACAGTTTGATCATAGAGCACCTTTTGACATCTTTGAGAATTCAGTATGTTTATCAGCCGGCAGCTGATGAATTAGAAATCTTGTAGTTTTCCCTCCTACTATAGTTGAATGTTTTCAAGATGTTGGTAAAATGTTCTGCTTTTCTTTGCCTTATTTCTTTACTTCTTCTTTTATCTGACAAACTTGTTTAAATGAATTTACTCTGAAGGGATTTTCTACTTCTAATTCTCTCTTTCCTCCCTGGTGTGTTGTTAATTCTGCCTCTCTCCCTCTGAACTGTCTCACTATAAATGATTTTATTTAATCACTCCTCACTACAGACAAGACGGCCAAGAACACTTCCAGCCCCGCACTGGGTAAGAGGCCTCCTCTCACTTCACCCCTATTGCGGAGTCCTATTGGTCAATCTTACTGTATCATAGTGTCTTATTGGTCAATACCCATGGTCATCCTGTGTGTCTCTCTTTCTCTTTGCCTCTGCCTCTATCTTTGTGTTTTCTGACTCCCTCATGTCTTCATTAGTTTTCAATACTGCTAACTACCTGCAGAGGGCTGTTATTAAACTGTTATTTTATTCAATATGGCTAACTACCTGCAGAGGGCTGTTATTAAACTGTTATTTTATTCAATATGGCTAACTACCTGCAGAGGGCTGTTATTAAAGTGTTATTTTATCCCATCTTCCATCTCCTCCTCTCAGCTATGAAGGCAGCCATCCTGATCCAGCGCTGGTACAGACGCTACATGGCCAGGTTAGAGATGAGACAGAGATACACCTGGAACATCTTCCAGTCTATAGAGTATGCTGGGGAGCAGAACCAGCTACAGGTAATGGAGAAGAACCCAGGGGGTTTAACTGAGACCTGAAGAGGCCTCGGCTTTAGCCCAGCAGGCCAACACAGTCTGTTAGTCAGTTGTATTCCATATGACCAAGTACTATGTTTGAATCTTCCTCAGCTCTCCAGTTTCTTCAGTTTCATGCTGGACAACGTCACTCAACTCAATGGGAATGGCCCAGGTAACTAACATTTTCTTATAATGTTTTCAGGAAAATTGTTGGACTGTCAGTTCCTAGCACAAAAAAATGGAATGCCCATAATTATTTATAGACTGAACAAAAAACGTCCCGATCCATTAATAGCCTATGCCTAAAACATATTATGGTGAAGATGTTGCTTAGCAACCGCATCCGCATGCATCTCTGTTTTTCTCTGTTGTAGTAATGTGGGATATTGTGTTCTTGTGACTGCTGCTGCTACAGCTGGGGCCTGCCTGTACACGTACAGAACAACACGTTGCTGCAGATAATTAGCCAGGCCCTTTAGTGTTGAAGACAACAGGAGATGATGCTCAGACCATCTTGCCTATTTTTACAATATTAATTACAGTATAGGTGATCTCTGTGGTTTTGATCAGAGTAATATGATAAACTGACTGGTTGTTTAGAGACGTGCTCTGAAGACGGAAGCGACCACTCCACAGATAGGGTCTGAGAGAGGTGTGGCTGCTATCCTCTTCAATAACAACATCTGATTATGATGTCCTGCCTGTTTGTCTGCATAAAGGAGTGTCTATGGCTGGACATTAACCTACTGTAGCAGGTTATTCCAGAGGAGTAAACAGAGATGCCCTGAACATGTACAAATGTGTTTGACATCCTGTTTTAGTGTGTTAATAAAGTTATATTTTATTTGATTCTATTCAGTTTGATTCTACTCTATTTAGAGTTGTAAAATTCCGGTAACCTACCTAAAATTCCCAGGTCTTCCAGAAATCCCGGTTGGAAGATTCCAGGAATCAGGAGGCAGTAAGCAGCAATACCAGGGGATTTGGGGAAAGTTACTGGAATTTTTAAACCCCACAACTCTATTCTATTAACTCTGTGTGTTCTGTTCTATTAACCCTGTGTGTTCTGTTCTATTAACCCTGTGTGTTCTGTTCTATTAACCCTGTGTGTTTTATTCTATTAACCCTGTTTTGTTCTATTCTATTAACCCTGTGTGTTCTATTCTATTAACCCTGTGTGTTCTATTCTATTAACCCTGTGTGTTTTATTCTATTAATTCTTTCTGTTCGTCTATTCTATTAACCCTGTTTTGTTCTATTCTATTAACCCTGTGTGTTCTATTCTATTAACCCCTGTGTGTTCTATTCTATTAACCCTGTGTGTTCTATTCTATTAAACCTGTGTGTTCTATTCTGTTAAACCTGTGTGTTCTATTCTATTAAACCTGTGTGTTCTATTCTATTAACCCTGTGTGTTCTATTCTATTAGCCTCTCTGGGCTAGGTGGGACGAAATCGTCCCACCTACACAACAGCCAGTGTAATCCCGTGGCGCGATATTCAAATACCTTAGAAATGCTATTACTTCAATTTCTCAAACATATGACTATTTTACACCATTTTAAAGACAAGACTCTCGTTAATCTAACCACACTGTCCGATTTCAAAAAAGCTTTACAACGAAAGCAAAACATTAGATTATGTCAGCAGAGTACCCAGCCAGAAATAATCAGACACCCATTTTTCAAGCTAGCATATAATGTCACATAAACCCAAACCACAGCTAAATGCAGCACTAACCTTTGATGATCTTCATCAGATGACAATCCTAGGACATTATGTTATACAATACATGCATGTTTTGTTCAATCAAGTTCATATTTATATCAAAAAACAGCTTTTTACATTAGCATGTGACGTTCAGAACTAGCATACCCCCGCAAACTTCCGGTGAATTTACTAAATTACTCACGATAAACGTTCACAAAAAACATAACAATTATTTTAAGAATTATAGATACAGAACTCCTTTATGCACTCGCTATGTCCGATTTTAAAATAGCTTTTCGGTGAAAGCACATTTTGCAATATTCTGAGTAGATAGCCCGGCATCACAGGGCTAGCTATTTAGACACCCACCAAGTTTAGCCCTCACCAAAGTCAGATTTACTATAAGAAAAATGTTATTACCTTTGCTGTTCTTCGTCAGAATGCACTCCCAGGACTTCTACTTCAATAACAAATGTTGGTTTGGTTCAAAATAATCCATAGTTATGTTCAAATATCCTCTGTTTTGTTCGTGCGTTCAAGACACTATCCGAAAGGGTAAAGAAGGGTGACGCGCCCGACGCGTTTCGTGACAAAAAAATTCTAAATATTCCATTACCGTACTTCGAAGCATGTCAACTGCTGTTTAAAATCAATTTCTATGACATTTTCCTCGTAAAAAAGCAATAATATTCCGACCGGGAAACCGTGTTTTAGTTCAAAGAGAGAGAAAATAAAAACATGGGGTCGCCTCGTGCACGCACCTCAGTCTCATTGTCCTCTGATAGACCACTTACCAAAGGCGCTAATGTTTTTCAGCCTGGGGCTGCCTCGACATCATTCAGCTTTTTCCCGGGTTCTGAGAGCCTATGGGAGCCGTAGAAAGTGTCACGTTACAGCAAAGATCCTACATTTTCAATAAAGAGAGTCAAGAAGCCCAAGGAATGGTCAGTGAGGGCACTTCCTGTACAGAATCTTCTCAGGTTTTTGCCTGCCATATGAGTTCTGTTATACTCACAGACACCATTCAAACAGTTTTAGAAACTTTAGGGTGTTTTCTATCCAAAGCCAATAATTATATGCATATTCTAGTTTCTGGGCAGTAGTAATAACCAGATTAAATCGGGTACGTTTTTTTATCCGTCCGTGTAAATACTGCCCCCTAGCCCTAACAGGTTAACCCTGTGTGTTCTATTCTGTTAACCCTGTGTGTTCTATTCTATTAACCCTGTGTGTTCTATTCTATTAACCCTGTGTGTTCTATTCTATTAACCCTGTGTGTTCTATTCTATTAACCCTGTGTGTTCTATTCTATTAACCCAGTTTTGTTCTATTCTATTAACCCTGTTTTGTTCTATTCTATTAAACCTGTGTGTTCCATCCTCCATGTTGTCAGATCTGATCTCCCACCTGCTGGACCCAGTGGTTGACCCGTGGTCAGACAGAGAGAGACAGACCATGTATGAACAGATCACTGTTCCTGAGTCCTACAGCGGTCCTCACCTCACCTTCCCCCTCACCGTCTCTCACACCAACGCCCTGCTCTCTGCATTCAAAGAACAACAGGTACCGGACCATTCAATTCAAACTTTATTTTTCCCACTGTGTGCTACAGGACCAGTATTCTTAAAGCGTTTCAGAGTAGTAGTGCTGGTCTAGGATCAACTTCACTGTGTCCATATAATCATACTCATTATGATCTAAAAGGCAAAAACTGATCCTAGATCAGGACTGCTTTCTGAACATGTGCCCAGGGAGTACAGGAGCTGTTGTGGACAGTATGGCAGTGTCATGACGTTGCCCTCACTCTGGGTACAGAGAACACAGTTGAACCCCCTCCCTTTGCCCTCTGGGTTTTCTATGCACCATCCCCCTACCTACCTCCCCCCACCCAGGCTGTGGTGAGAGGGGTCGTAAAATTCCAAAGGAGAATGTCCGGCCTCATGGCCCAGTTTTGAGACAGAGAGGGGTTTCATAGCGAGACAAAGGAATTCTTCCAACTCACAGAATTAGGGAACCGAACGACATTTATGTTCTGGAGAAGGTATAAAAGATTGGTGAAGAATCCAGCTACGAACTGGTCCGCTTGGTACAATTTTGTGATACTCATTAGAGACAATATTGCCATATTACCATACTAAGGTTTATATAATAGCCTCAGCTATGGGACTTGCATCTAAATGGTTGTATACAATGATTTAATAAGATTAAAGCTATTTGGAATATGTTGAGAGGCTATGTACTGATGTTAATGTGATAGAATTGTATTTCTGTTCAAAGCTTAACTCAGTCATCGGCACGCCCCCAGGGACACAGACAGGACAAGGCGTCATGTGACAGCCTGTTCTATGTTCAAGTATAAAACCCCCACCTAGAAGTTCTTTCACTAGACCAGCTTACCTCAGAAGAGAGAGCCAAGGTTTGACCATGCATTCGTCTACTGAAGTTTAACCATACCACGTGGTTAAACTTTTAGACTATCGATACCGACAGAATAATAACAAGTCTTTGATATTAATTAATAGTCTGCAGCTAGAAATTTGATATCATTGAACGCGAAGACCGACGAAACATCCATTCTATAACCACATTAATGAATGTCGCTTTGAAAGATCCATTCTAACCGAGAGAGAGAGAACGCGGACAAAAACTCTCCAACAGGACAAAAACTCTCCAACAAGGATCCCGACGACACACTGAGCGTAAATATATATTGATTGCAATTGTTCCCGAATGAGTGAGTGTTCATGTGCAAAGGTTTGGATATCAATGGTTAATATTTATCAACTCTGTAGGGTCTTCTCAGCTGACCCCCTCTTGTTTGTTTAAACAAGCCGCCATGCCGGTTTAGCCCACTAGGGCACATTACTCTACCAATTCTTTGTGACGATAACTACTGTTTGTATGCCTTCTGTGAATTACTTTGTTTAGTAAATAAATGATTTTAAGACAGTTGATGAATGGATGACTTAGTGAAGACTGGGTTTGTGCAGATACAACAATTTACGACGTTTGGAATGAGACTGACGAGGTAAAGAATACACCATTTAAACCAGAAGATAATCGGTCAGATACTATAATATAATATATAATGTTATAATATAGGAAAGTTATATTAGGAAAATTATAACTTTGTAATCTGAATATTTTCCTTGGTGCCCGGATCTCCTAGTTAATTACAGTTAAACGATGAATCAGTTTAATCGCGTAATAATAATTGCAGGGAGTTATTTTGATAAACATGTCTTCGGTTTAATGGTGCCCAAAGACACGACAGCAGCTTCATGAATAATAACAGATCAATAACCTATAGTCCTACCTGATGGTTCCTCTTCTTTCAGCCTCTCCATGGCAGATACATGCTGCAGTTGTTACACCAGACTAAGAAGCTCCTGAAACAGATGCCAAACATCATTCACCTGTCCACACCCTACGCCAAGGAGATCACAATATGTGGTAGGTTGTTGTTCATCTTTATTGATTGGATTGATATAGCGCTTTTCCAGATGATCAAAGCACTTTACACTGTATGAGGGAAACTAATCCACCACCCCAATATTGTTTTCAGTACTGCTAACTATGTTGTCCAATATTTGACCATGTACTGTCTTGTACTTGTTGGTTAATTTCATTTAAAGGCCTTTAGTTTTTTGGGGGGGACGTGAGTGTCCAGATGTCAAGTTGACTTTCTAGTGCACAACACTATCTAGGACACAAGACTGACTATCTAGTACACAATAACACAAGGCTGACTGTCTGGTTCACAATAACACAAGACTGACTGTCTAGGACACAAGACTGACTGTCTAGGACACAAGACTGACTGTCTAGGACACAAGACTGACTGTCTAGGACACAAGACTGACTGTCTAGGACACAAGACTGACTGTCTAGGACACAAGACTGACTGTCTAGGACACAAGACTGACTGTCTAGGACACAAGACTGACTGTCTAGGACACAAGACTGACTATCTAGTACACAATAACACAAGGCTGACTGTCTGGTTCACAATAACACAAGACTGACTGTCTGGTTCACAATAACACAAGACTGACTGTCTGGTTCACAATAACACAAGACTGACTGTCTGGTTCACAATAACACAAGACTGACTGTCTGGTTCACAATAACACAAGACTGACTGTCTAGGACACAAGACTGACTGTCTAGGACACAAGACTGACTGTCTAGTACACAAGACTGACTATCTAGTTCACAATAACACAACACTGACTATATAAACAGCAAAAAAAGAAATGTCGCTTTTTCAGGACCCTGTCTTTCAAAGATAATTCGTAAAAATCCAAATAACTTCACAGATCTTCATTGTACAGGGTTTAAACACTGTTTCCCATGCTTGTTCAATGAACCATAAACAATTAATGAACATGCACCTGTGGAACGGTCGTTAAGACACTAACAGCTTACAGACGGTAGGCAATTAAGGTCACAGTTATGAAAACTTAGGACACTAAAGAGGCCTTTCTACTGACTCTGAAAAACACCAAAAGAAAGATGCATAGGGTCCCTGCTCATCTGCGTGAATGTGCCTTAGGCATGCTGCAAGGAGGCATGAGGACTGCAGATGTGGCCAGGGACATAAATTACAATGTCCGTACTGTGAGACGCCTAAGACAACGCTACAGGGAGACAGGACAGACAGCTGATCGTCCTCGCAGTGGCAGACCACGTGTAACGGTACATCCGAGCATCACACCTGCGGGACAGGTACAGGATGGCAACAACAACTGCCCGAGTTACACCAGGAACGCACAATCCCTCCATCAGTGTCCGCAATAGGCTGAGAGATGCTGGACTGAGGGCTTGTAGGCCTGTTGTAAGGCAGGTCTTCACCAGACATCACCGGCAACAACGTCGTCTATGGGCACAAACCCACCGTTGCTGGACCAGACAGGACTGGCAAAAAGTGCTCTTCACTGACGAGTCGTGGTTTTGTCTCACCAGGGGTGATGGTCGAATTCGTGTTTATCGTCGAAGAAATTAGCGTTACACCGAGGCCTGTACTCTGGAGTGGGATTGGAGGTGGAGGGTCCGTCATGGTCTGGGGCAGTGTGTCACAGCATCATCTGACTGAGCTTGTTGTCATTGCAGGCAATCTCAACTCTGTGCGTTACAGGGAAGACATCCTCCTCCCTCATGTGGTACCCTTCCTGCAGGCTCATCCTGACATGACCCTCCAGCATGACAATGCCACCAGCCATACTGCTCGTTCTATGCGTGATTTCCTGCAAGACAGGAATGTCAGTGTTCTGCCATTGCCAGCGAAGAGCCCTGATCTCAATCCCATTGAGCACGTCTGGGACCTGTTGGTTCGGAGGGTGAGGGCTAGGGCCATTCCCCCAGAAATGTCTGGGAACTTGCAGGTGCCTTGGTGGAAGAGTGGGTTAACATCTCACAGCAAGAACTGGCAAATCTGGTGCAGTCCATGAGGAGGAGATGCACTGCAGTACTTAATGCAGCTGGTGGCCACACCAGATACTGACTGTTACTTTTGATTTTGACCCCCCTTTGTTCAGGGACACAATATTCCATTTCTGTTAGTCACATGTCTGTGGAACTTGTTCAGTTTATGTCTCAGTTGTTGAATCTTGTTATGTTCATACAAATATTTACACATGTTAAGTTGAAAATGAATACAGTTGCCAGTGAGAGGACGGTTCTTTTTTGTTTAGTACACAATAACACAACACTGACTATCTAGTACACAACACTGACTATCTAGTACACAACACTGACTATCTAGTACACAATAACAACACTGACTGTCTAGTACACAAGACTGACTGTCTAGTACACAAGACTGACTGTCTAGTACACAAGACTGACTGTCTAGTACACAAGACTGACTGTCTAGTACACAAGACTGACTGTCTAGTACACAAGACTGACTGTCTAGTACACAAGACTGACTGTCTAGTACACAATAACAAGACTTACTGTCTAGTACACAACACTGACTGTCTAGTACACAACACTGACTGTCTAGTACACAACACTGACTGTCTAGTACACAATAACAAGACTGACTGTCTAGTACACAAGACTGACTGTCTAGTACACAATACTGAATGTCTTGTACACAAGACTGAATGTCTTGTACACAAGACTGACTATCTAGTACACAATAACAAGACTTACTGTCTAGTACACAACACTGACTGTCTAGTACACAATAACACAACACTGACTATCTAGTACACAATAACACAACACTGACTATCTAGGACATAACACTGACTATCTAGTACACAATAACACAACACTGACTATCTAGTACACAACACTGACTATCTAGTACACAATAACACAACACTGACTATCTAGTACACAATAACACAAGACTGACTATCTAGTACACAATAACACAACACTGACTATCTAGGACATAACACTGACTATCTAGTACACAATAACACAACACTGACTATCTAGTACACAACACTGACTATCTAGTACACAACACTGACTATCTAGGACACAACACTGACTATCTAGGACACAACACTGACTATCTAGGACACAACACTGACTATCTAGGACACAACACTGACTATCTAGGACACAACACTGACTATCTAGGACACAATAACACAACACTGACTATCTAGGACACAACACTGACTATCTAGTACACAATAACACAACACTGACTATCTAGTACACAACACTGACTATCTAGGACACAACACTGACTATCTAGTACACAATAACACAACACTGACTATCTAGTACACAACACTGACTATCTAGTACACAATAACACAACACTGACTATCTAGTACACAACACTGACTATCTAGAACACAACACTGACTATCTAGGACATAACAGCCCCTCAGCTCCCAAAATAGAGCTCTTTCTCCCGGTTGTTTATATACATAATGAAAAGACTTTGTTTCACCTCAATGGCCTCCTTCCCTGTAGTCAGAGACGCATCTCATCAAACTCAAGAATCCTTGAGATGAATGTTAAACACACACACAGAACATTAATGTCGGAGAGAATGTTAATTAACTGTTGATTAACTCAGTTAACCAATGAACCCAGTCATTTTGGTTTCATAAGCCATGGATGGTCTAATTTCTAGGAGGAAATGTGTCTACTACCTTTAAAATCTTCTAATGCTTGTCATTTCCTTCAGGAGATTTACATGGCCGACTAGATGACTTGCTGCTCATATTCTACAAGGTTAGGCTCTTGACATGATACTGTACATGCCATAGTATACTTGTGACACTACATGAAGAGAAACAA
>NC_138307.1:27857500-28072500 GCF_965601325.2 Salmo salar
TCTCTCCTCTGCAGACATGTACACCTTTCTCTCTCTCTCTCTCCTCTGCAGACATGTACACCTCTCTCTCTCTCTCTCTCCTCTGCAGACATGTACACCTCTCTCTCTCTCTCTCTCTCTCTCTCTCCTCTGCAGACATGTACACCTTTCTCTCTCTCTCTCTCTCTCTCTCTCCTCTGCAGACATGTACACCTCTCTCTCTCTCTCTCTCTCTCTCTCTCTCTCCTCTGCAGACATGTACACCTCTCTCTCTCTCTCTCTCTCTTCTCTCTCTCTCTCTCTCTCTCTCTCTCCTCTGCAGACATGTACACCTCTCTCTCTCTCTCTCTCTCTCTCTCTCTCCTCTGCAGACATGTACACCTTTCTCTCTCTCTCTCTCTCTCTCTCTCTCTCTCTCTCCTCTGCAGACATGTACACCTTCTCTCTCTCTCTCTCTCTCTCCTCTGCAGACATGTACACCTTTCTCTCTCTCTCTCTCTCTCCTCTGCAGACATGTACACCTTTCTCTCTCTCTGCAGACATGTACACCTTTCTCTCTCCTCTGCAGACATGTACACCTCTCTCTCTCTCTCTCTCTCTCTCTCTCTCTCCTCTGCAGACATGTACACCTTTCTCTCTCTCTCTCTGCAGACATGTACACCTCTCTCTCTCCTCTCTCCCCTCTCCTCTGCAGACACATGGCAGGGACATCCTACTGCTGATCCAGGATGTGTTCAGCCTCCTCCCCATAGCAACAGTCATCGATAACAAAGTGCTCATCGTCCATGGAGGAATATCAGACATGACAGACCTGGATTTCCTCAGCTCTATAGAGAGACACAAGGTGAAAACAGATTGTAATCCTACAGGTACTACAGGTCCTGGGTAGTAGGTCCTGGGTAGTAGGTCCTGGGTAGTAGGTCCTGTACTGTAGGTCCTGGGTAGTAGGTCCTGTACTGTAGGTCCTGTACTGTAGGTCCTGTACAGTAGGTCCTGTACTGTTGGTCCTGGGTAGTAGGTCCTGTACTGTTGGTCCTGGGTAGTAGGTCCTGTACTGAAGGTCCTGTACTGAAGGTCCTGTACTGTTGGTCCTGTACTGTTGGTCCTGGGTAGTAGGTCCTGTACTGTAGGTCCTGTACTGTAGGTCCTGTACTGTAGGTCCTGTACTGTAGGTCCTGTACTGTAGGTCCTGTACTGTAGGTCCTGTACTGTAGGTCCTGTACTGTAGGTCCTGTACTGTAGGTCCTTGGTAGTAGGTCCTGTACTGTAGGTCCTGTACTGTAGGTCCTGTACTGTAGGTCCTGGGTAGTAGGTTCTGTACTGTAGGTCCTGGGTAGTAGGTCCTGTACTGTAGGTCCTGTACTGTAGGTCCTGTACTGTAGGTCCTGTACTGTAGGTCCTGTACTGTAGGTCCTGTACTGTAGGTTCTGTACTGTAGGTCCTGTACTGTAGGTCCTGGGTAGTAAGTTCTGTACTGTAGGTCCTGTACTGTAGGTCCTGGGGTAGTAGGTCCTGTACTGTAGGTCCTGGGTAGTAGGTCCTGGGTAGTAGGTCCTGTACTGTAGGTCCTGTACTGTAGGTCCTGTACTGTAGGTCCTGAACTGTAGGTCCTGTACTGTAGGTCCTATACTGTAGGTCCTGAGTAGTAGCCTATGAGGAAATGGTCCAGATATCAGAATGTGTGGTTGTTCCATTGAGAGAATCCTGTGACCTTGTTTTCTGTCTACCAAACAGTCGGCCATTTGGAACAACAACAATTCATCCTACTGTTCTCTAGCCTGCAATCCACCCTGGCTGGGATAGAACTGAAGGACTTTTGCCACTGGCTAGCCGGGCTAGTACTAGACCACAATTTTTACTAGCTCGGGTCCGAAATAAGTGCCATGAGATCTTTGAAAATACAACATATCCTTGGTGGCAGGGCTAGTTGTACACATGTTTATACTGACCCGGTCTGAAACGTACTAGTAGACTGGCTTCATTTCCATCCCTGACTGTAGTGAAACAGAGTGACATTCAGTCAGTGGGGATTCAAGATAACTGTACTCTCTTTCCTCTGTCTACTCATTGCAGGTGAAATCTGCCCTGAGGCTTCCTAGGACGAGTCTGAACCATCTGGAGGTGACTAGGAGCAGTAGTCAGGTCCTGATACAGTAGGATGACTAGGAGCAGTAGTCAGGTCCTGATACAGTAGGATGACTAGGAGCAGTAGTCAGGTCCTGATACAGTAGGATGACTAGGAGCAGTAGTCAGGTCCTGATACAGTAGGATGACTAGGAGCAGTAGTCAGGTCCTGATACAGTAGGATGACTAGGAGCAGTAGTCAGGTCCTGATACAGTAGGATGGAGATGACTAGGAGCAGTAGTCAGGTCAGATCCTGATACAGTAGGATGGAGGTGACTAGGAGCAGTAGTCAGGTCAGGTCCTGATACAGTAGAATGACTAGGAGCAGTAGTCAGGTCCTGATACAGTAGGATGGAGGTGACTAGGAGCAGTAGTCAGGTCAGATCCTGATACAGTAGGATGGAGGTGACTAGGAGCAGTAGTCAGGTCAGGTCCTGATACAGTAGGATGACTAGGAGCAGTAGTCAGGTCCTGATACAGTAGGATGGAGGTGACTAGGAGCAGTAGTCAGGTCAGGTCCTGATACAGTAGGATGACTAGGAGCAGTAGTCAGGTCCTGATACAGTAGGATGGAGGTGACTAGGAGCAGTAGTCAGGTCAGGTCCTGATACAGTAGGATGGAGGTAACTAGGAGCAGTAGTCAGGTCAGGTCCTGATACAGTAGGATGGAGGTGACTAGGAGCAGTAGACAGGTCAGGTCCTGATACAGTAGGATGGAGGTGACTAGGAGCAGTAGTCAGGTCCTGATACAGTAGGGTGGAGGTGACTAGGAGCAGTAGACAGGTCCTGATACAGTAGGATGGAGGTGACTAGGAGCAGTAGTCAGGTCAGGTCCTGATACAGTAGGATGGAGGTGACTAGGAGCAGTAGTCAGGTCCTGATACAGTAGGATGGAGCTGACTAGGAGCAGTAGTCAGGTCAGGTCCTGATACAGTAGGATGGAGGTGACTAGGAGCAGTAGTCAGGTCAGGTCCTGATACAGTAGGATGGAGGTGACTAGGAGCAGTAGACAGGTCAGGTCCTGATACAGTAGGATGGAGGTGACTAGGAGCAGTAGTCAGGTCAGGTCCTGATACAGTAGGATGGAGGTGACTAGGAGCAGTAGACAGGTCAGGTCCTGATACAGTAGGATGGAGGTGACTAGGAGCAGTAGTCAGGTCCTGATACAGTAGGATGGAGCTGACTAGGAGCAGTAGTCAGGTCAGGTCCTGATACAGTAGGATGGAGGTGACTAGGAGCAGTAGTTAGGTCCTGATACAGTAGGATGGAGGTGACTAGGAGCAGTAGTCAGGTCCTGATACAGTAGGATGGAGGTGACTAGGAGCAGTAGTCAGGTCAGGTCCTGATACAGTAGGATGGAGGTTACTAGGAGCAGTAGACAGGTCAGGTCCTGATACAGTAGGATGGAGGTAACTAGGAGCAGTAGTTAGGTCCTGATACAGTAGGATGGAGGTGACTAGGAGCAGTAGTCAGGTCCTGATACAGTAGGATGGAGGTGACTAGGAACAGTAGTCAGGTCAGGTCCTGATACAGTAGGATGGAGGTGACTAGGAGCAGTAGACAGGTCAGGTCCTGATACAGTAGGATGGAGGTAACGAGGAGCAGTAGTCAGGTCCTGATACAGTAGGATGGAGGAGACTAGGAGCAGTAGTCAGGTCAGGTCCTGATACAGTAGGATGGAGGTGACTAGGAGCAGTAGTCAGGTCAGGTCCTGATACAGTAGGATGGAGGAGACTAGGAGCAGTAGTCAGGTCAGGTCCTGATACAGTAGGATGGAGGTGACTAGGAGCAGTAGTCAGGTCAGGTCCTGATACAGTAGGATGGAGGTGACTAGGAGCAGTAGACAGGTCAGGTCCTGATACAGTAGGATGGAGGTGACTAGGAGCAGTAGTCAGGTCAGGTCCTGATACAGTAGGATGAAGGTGACTAGGAGCAGTAGTCAGGTCAGGTCCTGATACAGTAGGATGGAGGTAGGATGGAGGTGACTAGGAGCAGTAGTCAGGTCCTGATACAGTAGGATGGAGGTGACTAGGAGCAGTAGTTAGGTCCTGATATAGTAGGATGGAGGTGACTAGGAGCAGTAGTCAGGTCAGGTCCTGATACAGTAGGATGGAGGTGACTAGGAGCAGTAGTCAGGTCAGGTCCTGATACAGTAGGATGGAGGTGACTAGGAGCAGTAGTCAGGTCCTGATACAGTAGGATGGAGGTGACTAGGAGCAGTAGTCAGGTCCTGATACAGTAGGATGGAGGTGACTAGGAGCAGTAGTCAGGTCCTGATACAGTAAGATGGAGGAGACTAGGAGCAGTAGTCAGGTCAGGTCATGATACAGTAGGATGGAGGTGACTAGGAGCAGTAGACAGGTCAGGTCCTGATACAGTAGGATGGAGGTGACTAGGAGCAGTAGTCAGGTCAGGTCCTGATACAGTAGGATGGAGGTGACTAGGAGCAGTAGTCAGGTCCTGATACAGTAGGATGGAGGTGACTAGGAGCAGTAGACAGGTCCTGATACAGTAGGATGGAGGTGACTAGGAGCAGTAGTCAGGTCAGGTCCTGATACAGTAGGATGGAGATGACTAGGAGCAGTAGTCAGGTCCTGATACAGTAGGATGGAGCTGACTAGGAGCAGTAGTCAGGTCAGGTCCTGATACAGTAGGATGGAGGTGACTAGGAGCAGTAGTCAGGTCAGGTCCTGATACAGTAGGATGGAGGTGACTAGGAGCAGTAGACAGGTCAGGTCCTGATACAGTAGGATGGAGGTGACTAGGAGCAGCAGTCAGGTCAGGTCCTGATACAGTAGGATGGAGGTGACTAGGAGCAGTAGACAGGTCAGGTCCTGATACAGTAGGATGGAGCTGACTAGGAGCAGTAGTCAGGTCAGGTCCTGATACAGTAGGATGGAGGTGACTAGGAGCAGTAGTTAGGTCCTGATACAGTAGGATGGAGGTGACTAGGAGCAGTAGTCAGGTCCTGATACAGTAGGATGGAGGTGACTAGGAGCAGTAGACAGGTCAGGTCCTGATACAGTAGGATGGAGGTAACTAGGAGCAGTAGACAGGTCAGGTCCTGATACAGTAGGATGGAGGTAACTAGGAGCAGTAGTCAGGTCCTGATACAGTAGGATGGAGGTGACTAGGAGCAGTAGTCAGGTCAGGTCCTGATACAGTAGGATGGAGGTTACTAGGAGCAGTAGACAGGTCAGGTCCTGATACAGTAGGATGGAGGTAACTAGGAGCAGTAGTTAGGTCCTGATACAGTAGGATGGAGGTGACTAGGAGCAGTAGTCCGGTCAGGTCCTGATACAGTAGGATGGAGGTGACTAGGAGCAGTAGTCAGGTCAGGTCCTGATACAGTAGGATGGAGGTGACTAGGAGCAGTAGACAGGTCAGGTCCTGATACAGTAGGATGGAGGTAACGAGGAGCAGTAGTCAGGTCCTGATACAGTAGGATGGAGGAGACTAGGAGCAGTAGTCAGGTCAGGTCCTGATACAGTAGGATGGAGGTGACTAGGAGCAGTAGTCAGGTCAGGTCCTGATACAGTAGGATGGAGGAGACTAGGAGCAGTAGTCAGGTCAGGTCCTGATACAGTAGGATGGAGGTGACTAGGAGCAGTAGTCAGGTCAGGTCCTCATACAGTAGGATGACTAGGAGCAGTAGTCAGGTCCTGATACAGTAGGATGGAGGTGACTAGGAGCAGTAGACAGGTCAGGTCCTGATACAGTAGGATGGAGGTGACTAGGAGCAGTAGTCAGGTCAGGTCCTGATACAGTAGGATGAAGGTGACTAGGAGCAGTAGTCAGGTCAGGTCCTGATACAGTAGGATGGAGGTAGGATGGAGGTGACTAGGAGCAGTAGTCAGGTCCTGATACAGTAGGATGGAGGTGACTAGGAGCAGTAGTTAGGTCCTGATATAGTAGGATGGAGGTGACTAGGAGCAGTAGTCAGGTCAGGTCCTGATACAGTAGGATGGAGGTGACTAGGAGCAGTAGTCAGGTCAGGTCCTGATACAGTAGGATGGAGGTGACTAGGAGCAGTAGTCAGGTCCTGATACAGTAGGATGGAGGTGACTAGGAGCAGTAGTCAGGTCCTGATACAGTAGGATGGAGGTGACTAGGAGCAGTAGTCAGGTCCTGATACAGTAGGATGGAGGTGACTAGGAGCAGTAGTCAGGTCAGGTCCTGATACAGTAGGATGGAGGTTACTAGGAGCAGTAGACAGGTCAGGTCCTGATACAGTAGGATGGAGGTAACTAGGAGCAGTAGTTAGGTCCTGATACAGTAGGATGGAGGTGACTAGGAGCAGTAGTCAGGTCCTGATACAGTAGGATGGAGGTGACTAGGAACAGTAGTCAGGTCAGGTCCTGATACAGTAGGATGGAGGTGACTAGGAGCAGTAGACAGGTCAGGTCCTGATACAGTAGGATGGAGGTAACGAGGAGCAGTAGTCAGGTCCTGATACAGTAGGATGGAGGAGACTAGGAGCAGTAGTCAGGTCAGGTCCTGATACAGTAGGATGGAGGTGACTAGGAGCAGTAGTCAGGTCAGGTCCTGATACAGTAGGATGGAGGAGACTAGGAGCAGTAGTCAGGTCAGGTCCTGATACAGTAGGATGGAGGTGACTAGGAGCAGTAGTCAGGTCAGGTCCTGATACAGTAGGATGGAGGTGACTAGGAGCAGTAGACAGGTCAGGTCCTGATACAGTAGGATGGAGGTGACTAGGAGCAGTAGTCAGGTCAGGTCCTGATACAGTAGAATGAAGGTGACTAGGAGCAGTAGTCAGGTCAGGTCCTGATACAGTAGGATGGAGGTAGGATGGAGGTGACTAGGAGCAGTAGTCAGGTCCTGATACAGTAGGATGGAGGTGACTAGGAGCAGTAGTTAGGTCCTGATATAGTAGGATGGAGGTGACTAGGAGCAGTAGTCAGGTCAGGTCCTGATACAGTAGGATGGAGGTGACTAGGAGCAGTAGTCAGGTCAGGTCCTGATACAGTAGGATGGAGGTGACTAGGAGCAGTAGTCAGGTCCTGATACAGTAGGATGGAGGTGACTAGGAGCAGTAGTCAGGTCCTGATACAGTAGGATGGAGGTGACTAGGAGCAGTAGTCAGGTCCTGATACAGTAAGATGGAGGAGACTAGGAGCAGTAGTCAGGTCAGGTCATGATACAGTAGGATGGAGGTGACTAGGAGCAGTAGACAGGTCAGGTCCTGATACAGTAGGATGGAGGTGACTAGGAGCAGTAGTCAGGTCAGGTCCTGATACAGTAGGATGGAGGTGACTAGGAGCAGTAGTCAGGTCCTGATACAGTAGGATGGAGGTGACTAGGAGCAGTAGTCAGGTCAGGTCCTGATACAGTAGGATGGAGGTTACTAGGAGCAGTAGACAGGTCAGGTCCTGATACAGTAGGATGGAGGTAACTAGGAGCAGTAGTTAGGTCCTGATACAGTAGGATGGAGGTGACTAGGAGCAGTAGTCAGGTCCTGATACAGTAGGATGGAGGTGACTAGGAGCAGTAGTCAGGTCCTGATACAGTAGGATGGAGGTGACTAGGAACAGTAGTCAGGTCAGGTCCTGATACAGTAGGATGGAGGTGACTAGGAGCAGTAGACAGGTCAGGTCCTGATACAGTAGGATGGAGGTAACGAGGAGCAGTAGTCAGGTCCTGATACAGTAGGATGGAGGAGACTAGGAGCAGTAGTCAGGTCAGGTCCTGATACAGTAGGATGGAGGTGACTAGGAGCAGTAGTCAGGTCAGGTCCTGATACAGTAGGATGGAGGAGACTAGGAGCAGTAGTCAGGTCAGGTCCTGATACAGTAGGATGGAGGTGACTAGGAGCAGTAGTCAGGTCAGGTCCTGATACAGTAGGATGGAGGTGACTAGGAGCAGTAGACAGGTCAGGTCCTGATACAGTAGGATGGAGGTGACTAGGAGCAGTAGTCAGGTCAGGTCCTGATACAGTAGGATGAAGGTGACTAGGAGCAGTAGTCAGGTCAGGTCCTGATACAGTAGGATGGAGGTAGGATGGAGGTGACTAGGAGCAGTAGTCAGGTCCTGATACAGTAGGATGGAGGTGACTAGGAGCAGTAGTTAGGTCCTGATATAGTAGGATGGAGGTGACTAGGAGCAGTAGTCAGGTCAGGTCCTGATACAGTAGGATGGAGGTGACTAGGAGCAGTAGTCAGGTCAGGTCCTGATACAGTAGGATGGAGGTGACTAGGAGCAGTAGTCAGGTCCTGATACAGTAGGATGGAGGTGACTAGGAGCAGTAGTCAGGTCCTGATACAGTAGGATGGAGGTGACTAGGAGCAGTAGTCAGGTCCTGATACAGTAAGATGGAGGAGACTAGGAGCAGTAGTCAGGTCAGGTCATGATACAGTAGGATGGAGGTGACTAGGAGCAGTAGACAGGTCAGGTCCTGATACAGTAGGATGGAGGTGACTAGGAGCAGTAGTCAGGTCAGGTCCTGATACAGTAGGATGGAGGTGACTAGGAGCAGTAGTCAGGTCCTGATACAGTAGGATGGAGGTGACTAGGAGCAGTAGACAGGTCCTGATACAGTAGGATGGAGGTGACTAGGAGCAGTAGTCAGGTCAGGTCCTGATACAGTAGGATGGAGATGACTAGGAGCAGTAGTCAGGTCCTGATACAGTAGGATGGAGCTGACTAGGAGCAGTAGTCAGGTCAGGTCCTGATACAGTAGGATGGAGGTGACTAGGAGCAGTAGTCAGGTCAGGTCCTGATACAGTAGGATGGAGGTGACTAGGAGCAGTAGACAGGTCAGGTCCTGATACAGTAGGATGGAGGTGACTAGGAGCAGCAGTCAGGTCAGGTCCTGATACAGTAGGATGGAGGTGACTAGGAGCAGTAGACAGGTCAGGTCCTGATACAGTAGGATGGAGCTGACTAGGAGCAGTAGTCAGGTCAGGTCCTGATACAGTAGGATGGAGGTGACTAGGAGCAGTAGTTAGGTCCTGATACAGTAGGATGGAGGTGACTAGGAGCAGTAGTCAGGTCCTGATACAGTAGGATGGAGGTGACTAGGAGCAGTAGACAGGTCAGGTCCTGATACAGTAGGATGGAGGTAACTAGGAGCAGTAGACAGGTCAGGTCCTGATACAGTAGGATGGAGGTAACTAGGAGCAGTAGTCAGGTCCTGATACAGTAGGATGGAGGTGACTAGGAGCAGTAGTCAGGTCAGGTCCTGATATAGTAGGATGGAGGTTACTAGGAGCAGTAGACAGGTCAGGTCCTGATACAGTAGGATGGAGGTAACTAGGAGCAGTAGTTAGGTCCTGATACAGTAGGATGGAGGTGACTAGGAGCAGTAGTCAGGTCAGGTCCTGATACAGTAGGATGGAGGTGACTAGGAGCAGTAGTCAGGTCAGGTCCTGATACAGTAGGATGGAGGTGACTAGGAGCAGTAGACAGGTCAGGTCCTGATACAGTAGGATGGAGGTAACGAGGAGCAGTAGTCAGGTCCTGATACAGTAGGATGGAGGAGACTAGGAGCAGTAGTCAGGTCAGGTCCTGATACAGTAGGATGGAGGTGACTAGGAGCAGTAGTCAGGTCAGGTCCTGATACAGTAGGATGGAGGAGACTAGGAGCAGTAGTCAGGTCAGGTCCTGATACAGTAGGATGGAGGTGACTAGGAGCAGTAGTCAGGTCAGGTCCTCATACAGTAGGATGACTAGGAGCAGTAGTCAGGTCCTGATACAGTAGGATGGAGGTGACTAGGAGCAGTAGACAGGTCAGGTCCTGATACAGTAGGATGGAGGTGACTAGGAGCAGTAGTCAGGTCAGGTCCTGATACAGTAGGATGGAGGTGACTAGGAGCAGTAGTCAGGTCAGGTCCTGATACAGTAGGATGGAGGTAGGATGGAGGTGACTAGGAGCAGTAGTCAGGTCCTGATACAGTAGGATGGAGGTGACTAGGAGCAGTAGTTAGGTCCTGATATAGTAGGATGGAGGTGACTAGGAGCAGTAGTCAGGTCAGGTCCTGATACAGTAGGATGGAGGTGACTAGGAGCAGTAGTCAGGTCAGGTCCTGATACAGTAGGATGGAGGTGACTAGGAGCAGTAGTCAGGTCCTGATACAGTAGGATGGAGGTGACTAGGAGCAGTAGTCAGGTCCTGATACAGTAGGATGGAGGTGACTAGGAGCAGTAGTCAGGTCCTGATACAGTAGGATGGAGGTGACTAGGAGCAGTAGTCAGGTCCTGATACAGTAAGATGGAGGAGACTAGGAGCAGTAGTCAGGTCAGGTCATGATACAGTAGGATGGAGGTGACTAGGAGCAGTAGACAGGTCAGGTCCTGATACAGTAGGATGGAGGTGACTAGGAGCAGTAGTCAGGTCAGGTCCTGATACAGTAGGATGGAGGTGACTAGGAGCAGTAGTCAGGTCCTGATACAGTAGGATGGAGGTGACTAGGAGCAGTAGTCAGGTCCTGATATAGTAGGATGTTCAGTATTACATTGTGTTCTTGTTTTATTTTGTATATGTGTATTTTATTGACTATCAGCTGTAAAGTTTACCCTCAGGGATAATACAGATTCTCTACTCTACTCAGGGCCAGCCAGAGAGCCCCCGGTGTAGGAGTAAGGGCCAGGCAGAGAGCCCCCGGTGTAGAAGCAGGGGTCAGGACCATGGCCAGCCAGAGAGCCCCCGGTGTAGGGGCCAGCCAGAGAGCCCCCGGTGTAGGGGCCAGCCAGAGAGCCCCCGGTGTAGGGGCCAGCCAGAGAGCCCCCGGTGTAGGGGCCAGCCAGAGAGCCCCCGGTGTAGGGGCCAGCCAGAGAGCCCCCGGTGTAGGGGCCAGCCAGAGAGCCCCCGGTGTAGGGGCCACCCAGAGAGCCCCCGGTGTAGGAGCAGGGGCCAGGCAGAGAGCCCCCGGTGTAGGAGCAGGGGTCAGCCAGAGAGCCCCAGGTGTAGGAGCAGGGGCCAGGCAGAGAGCCCCAGGTGTAGAAGCATGGGTCAGGACCATGGCAACATCCCCAAGAAGAGACGTCACCTCACCAGACAGGGCAGCTCTTCCTCCTCATCCTCGCTCTGCTCCCCCCGGGGGTCGTCCCGCCTCACTCTGCGCCGCTGCCTTTCTCCCAGCATGCTGAGTTCCACCGACAACCTCCAGGTGTTCTTCCTAATGATGATAATAATAACCAATAATAATAACAACAATATTAATAATATAGTTATTGTTAGGTGCCCTTCCTGGACTCCTTCACTGCCCTCCCCGTCCGTCAGCCGCCCAGGGAGGAGTTGGAGTGGAAACAGGTGAGAGCAGAGCGCGACCTACAGGCTGGAGGCCAAACCGTGGTGGTTGGTTGGATCTGTGGATCAAGAAGATTACAAAATAGACTTGCAAAATTTGGCTTCCTGCTCTTTTCTCTTCCTACTAAAGTTGATATATAGTTCAAACATTGTCTAACAGGAAGTTATCCTATGCACCAATCCTGCATTCCGGTAGTAGTGACCATTCTGACTGTGTCTCATGTTGAAGGTAGTAGATTTGCTGTGGAGCGACCCGAAGAGCCAGCCAGGCTGCAGTCCCAACACCTTCAGGGGAGGAGGCAGTTACTTCGGGCCAGACGTGACCAGACGCCTGCTGGAGAGACACGGCATGACTCTGCTGATCAGATCACATGAGTGTAAACAAGAGGGCTACGAACTCTGCCACGATGGACAGGTGATCTGTTAGGCCTGCTTCTGATCTCCATTGGACTAGCTGTATAAGATATATGATAGTTAATGTGTCTGGGACACCCCCCCCCCCCCATGGCTAGTAGACAACAGGACTAGCTCTATAAGATATATGATAGTTAATATGTCTGGGACACCCCCCCCCCCCCCCCCCCATGGCTAGTAGACAACAGGACTAGCTCTATAAGATCTATGATAGTTAATATGTCTGCGACCCCCCCCCCCCCCCCTCCCCCCATGGCTAGTAGACAATAGGACTAGCTCTATAAGATATATGATAGTTAATATGTCTGGGACCCCCCCATGGCTAGTAGACAACAGGACTAGCTCTATAAGATATATGATAGTTAATGTGTCTGGGACCCCCCCATGGCTAGTAGACAACAGGACTAGCTCTATAAGATATATGATAGTTAATGTGTCTGGGACCCCCCCATGGCTAGTAGACAACAGGACTAGCTCTATAAGATATATGATAGTTAATGTGTCTGGGACCCCCCCATGGCTAGTAGACAACAGGACTAGCTCTATTAGATATGATAGTTAATGTGTCTGGGACCCCCCATGGCTAGTAGACAACAGGACTAGCTCTATAAGATATATGATAGTTAATGTGTCTGGGACCCCCCCCCCCCCATGGCTAGTAGACAACAGGACTAGCTCTATAAGATATATGATAGTTAATGTGTCTGGGACCCCCCCATGGCTAGTAGACAACAGGACTAGCTCTATAAGATATATGATAGTTAATGTGTCTGGGACCCCCCCATGGCTAGTAGACAACAGGACTAGCTCTATTAGATATATGATAGTTAATGTGTCTGGGACCCCCCATGGCTAGTAGACAACAGGACTAGCTCTATAAGATATATGATAGTTAATGTGTCTGGGACCCCCCCATGGTTAGTAGACAACAGGACTAGCTCTATAAGATATATGATAGTTAATATGTCTGGGACCCCCCCATGGCTAGTAGACAACAGGACTAGCTCTATAAGATATATGATAGTTAATGTGTCTGGGACCCCCCCATGGCTAGTAGACAACAGGACTAGCTCTATAAGATATATGATAGTTAATGTGTCTGGGACCCCCCCATGGCTAGTAGACAACAGGACTAGCTCTATAAGATATATGATAGTTAATGTGTCTGGGACCCCCCCATGGCTAGTAGACAACAGGACTAGCTCTATAAGATATATGATAGTTAATGTGTCTGGGACCCCCCCATGGCTAGTAGACAACAGGACTAGCTCTATAAGATATATTATAGTTAATATGTCTGGGACCCCCCCCCCCATGGCTAGTAGACAACAGGACTAGCTCTATAAGATATATGATAGTTAATGTGTCTGGGACCCCCCCATGGCTAGTAGACAACAGGACTAGCTCTATAAGATATATGATAGTTAATGTGTCTGGGACCCCCCCATGGCTAGTAGACAACAGGACTAGCTCTATTAGATATATGATAGTTAATGTGTCTGGGACCCCCCCCCCCCCCCCCCCACGTGGCTAATAGACAACAGGACTAGCTCTATAAGATATATGATAGTTAATGTGTCTGGGACCCCCCCTCCCCCATGGCTAGTAGACAACAGGACTAGCTCTATAAGATATATGATAGTTAATATGTCTGGGACCCCCCCATGGCTAGTAGACAACAGGACTAGCTCTATAAGATATATGATAGTTAATATGTCTGGGACCCCCCCATGGCTAGTAGACAGCAGGACTAGCTCTGTAAGATATATGATAGTTAATGTGTCTGGGACCCCCCCCCCCCCTCCTCCCATGGCTAGTAGACAACAGGACTAGCTCTATAAGATATATGATAGTTAATATGTCTGGGACCCCCCCCCATGGCTAGTAGACAACAGGACTAGCTCTATAAGATATATGATAGTTAATGTGTCTGGGACCCCCCATGGCTAGTAGACAACAGGACTAGCTCTATAAGATATATGATAGTTAATATGTCTGGGACCCCCCCATGGCTAGTAGACAACAGGACTAGCTCTATAAGATATATGATAGTTAATGTGTCTGGGACCCCCCCATGGCTAGTAGACAACAGGACTAGCTCTATAAGATATATGATAGTTAATATGTCTGGGACACCCCCCCCCCCCATGGCTAGTAGACAACAGGACTAGCTGTATAAGATATATGATAGTTAATGTGTCTGGGACCCCCCCATGGCTAGTAGACAACAGGACTAGCTCTATAAGATATATGATAGTTAATATGTCTGGGACCCCCCCCCCCTCCCCCATTGCTAGTAGACAACAGGACTAGCTCTATAAGATATATGATAGTTAATATGTCTGGGACCCCCCCCCCCCCCCCCTTGGCTAGTAGACAACAGGACTAGCTCTATAAGATATATGATAGTTAATGTGTCTGCCCCCCCCTCCCCCATGGCTAGTAGACAACAGGACTAGCTCTATAAGATATATGATAGTTAATATGTCTGGGAACCCCCCCATGGCTAGTAGACAACAGGACTAGCTCTATAAGATATACGATAGTTAATATGTCTGGGACCCCCCATGGCTAGTAGACAACAGGACTAGCTCTATAAGATATACGATAGTTAATATGTCTGGGACCCCCCCCCCCCCATGGCTAGTAGACAACAGGACTAGCTCTATAAGATATATGATAGTTAATGTGTCTGGAACCCCCCCATGGCTAGTAGACAACAGGACTAGCTCTATAAGATATATGATAGTTAATGTGTCTGGGACCCCCCATGGCTAGTAGACAACAGGACTAGCTCTATAAGATATTTGATAGTTAATATGTCTGGGACCCCCCATGGCTAGTAGACAACAGGACTAGCTCTATAAGATATATGATAGTTAATGTGTCTGGGACCCCCCCATGGCTAGTAGACAACAGGACTAGCTCTATAAGATATATGATAGTTAATATGTCTGGGGACCCCCCCCCCCCATGGCTAGTAGACAACAGGACTAGCTCTATAAGATATATGATAGTTAATGTGTCTGGGACCCCCCCCCCCCCCTCCCCCCATGGCTAGTAGACAACAGGACTAGCTCTATAAGATATATGATAGTTATTTAGTCTGGGACCCCCCCATGGCTAGTAGACAACAGGACTAGCTCTATAAGATATATGATAGTTAATATGTCTGGGACCCCCCCCCCCCCCCCCTCCCCCATTGCTAGTAGACAACAGGACTAGCTCTATAAGATATATGATAGTTAATATGTCTGGGGACCCCCCTCCCCCCATGGCTAGTAGACAACAGGACTAGCTCTATTAGATATATGATAGTTAATGTGTCTGGGACCCCCCCCCCCCTCCCCCCATGGCTAGTAGACAACAGGACTAGCTCTATAAGATATATGATAGTTATTTAGTCTGGGACCCCCCCATGGCTAGTAGACAACAGGACTAGCTCTATAAGATATATGATAGTTAATATGTCTGGGACCCCCTCCATGGCTAGTAGACAACAGGACTAGCTCTATAAGATATATGATAGTTAATATGTCTGGGGACCCCCCATGGCTAGTAGACAACAGGACTAGCTCTATAAGATATATGATAGTTAATGTGTCTAGGACCCCCCCATGGCTAGTAGACAACAGGACTAGCTCTATTAGATATATCATAGTTAGTGTGTCTGGGACCCCCCCATGGCTAGTAGACAACAGGACTAGCTCTATAAGATATATGATAGTTAATATGTCTGGGACCCCCCCCCCCCCCCCCCCCCCCCCCCCCCATGGCTAGTAGACTACAGGACTAGCTCTATAAGATATATGATAGTTAATATGTCTGGGACCCCCCCCCCCCCCCATGGCTAGTAGACTACAGGACTAGCTCTATAAGATATATGATAGTTAATATGTCTGGGACCCCCCCCCCCCCCCCCATGGCTAGTAGACTACAGGACTAGCTCTATAAGATATATGATAGTTAATATGTCTGGGACCCCCACCCCCCCCCCCCATGGCTAGTAGACTACAGGACTAGCTCTATAAGATATATGATAGTTAATATGTCTGGGACCCCCCCCCCCCCCATGGCTAGTAGACTACAGGACTAGCTCTATAAGATCTAAGTGTATTTTGTTCTTTCAGGTGATCACCATTTTCTCTGCGTCTAACTACTATGAGGAGGGTAGTAACCGTGGAGCCTACCTTAAGCTGGGCAGAGAGCTGGTCCCTCGCTTCTTCCAGTACCAAGTCAGCAGGAACACCAGGAAACTCACCCTTACTCAGAGGCAGGGGCTGGGTTGGAGGTGGAGGCAGGGGCTGGGTTGGAGGTGGAGGCAGGGGCTGGGTTGGAGGTGGAGGCAGGGGCTGGGTTGGAGGTGGAGGCAGGGGCTGGGTTGGAGGTGGAGGCAGGGGCTGGGTTGGAGGTGGAGGCAGGGGCTGGGTTGGAGGTGGAGGCAGGGGCTGGGTTGGAGGTGGAGGCAGGGGCTGGGTTGGAGGTGGAGGCAGGGGCTGGGTTGGAGGTGGAGGCAGGGGCTGGGTTGGAGGTGGAGGCAGGGGCTGGGTTGGAGGTGGAGGCAGGGGCTGGGTTGGAGGTGGAGGCAGGGGCTGGGTTGGAGGTGGAGGCAGGGGCTGGGTTGGAGGTGGAGGCAGGGGCTGGGGTTGAGGGTGAGGTAGGGGCTGGGGTGGAGGTTGGGGTGGATGTGTAGTGTTGGAGGTGGATGTGTAGTGTTGGAGGTGGAGGCTGGGTTGGAGGTGGAGGCTGGGTTGGAGGTGGAGGGGTTGGGGTGGAGGTGGAGGCTGGGTTGGATGTGTAGGGGCTGGGGTGGAGGTGGGGGTTGGGGTGGAGGTGGAGGCTGGGTTGATGTGTAGGGGTTGGGGTGGAGGTAGGAGGTTGGGGTGGAGGTAGGAGGTTGGGGTGGAGGTAGGGGTTCATGGTTCCTACTGGTCTCTACATACAGAGCGTGACAATGAGTTGATTATCGTGTGTGTGTGTCCGTCCGCAGGGTGAATGTGGCAGAGGGTTCGGCTGTAAGGGCTGTACAGGAGAAGCTGTTTGCCCACCGCTCAGAACTCATGGCTGCCTTTCAGCAGTATGACACAAGTAACAGTGGTAAGATATTTTTGCAATAACACACACACACACTGCCTGCCAGCTGTTAAAGAACACCCCAAACTCCTATGACATAGTCATATTCTGAGAAGTGTAGCCAACTGCCATAAAGATCAACTGGAACGCGCCCATCATTGTGTATCATTAGTGACTCTGTGCTGTGTCTGTTCCAGGCTGTATCTCTGTCTGTCAGTGAGTTAGACTGTCTGTTCCAGGCTGTATCTCTGTCTGTCAGTGAGTTAGACTGTCTGTCTGTTCCAGGCTGTATCTCTGTCTGTCAGTGAGTTAGACTGTCTGTCTGTTCCAGGCTGTATCTCTATCTGTGAGTGGGCCCTGGTGGTGGAGTCAGTCCTGAGACTGGACCTGCCCTGGAGGACTCTGCGCCCGCGCCTGGCACAGCTGGCACCAGATGGCAGAATCGACTACCAGTCCTGCTTCGAGGACATGGGCCCGGGACAACCCATAGCCCAGGTCAAAACCAGGAAGAGACTGATCAATCAATTGATTGATGTTATTTGGTCATCAATAAAGCTGTTGAATAAACCTGCTCCTTTCACAGAAACTCTCTCTCTATGTGTTTTGTTCAGGTCACTCCAAACTTGGCTGAAACTCTTTACAGATATCGAACAGACCTTGAGATTATCTTCAACATCATGGACAAAGACCACTCTGGTACATGTTACTCTAATGATAACTATTACAGCTCCTAAGCCTGCTAGTTCACATCATGCTACATTAACCATTAGCTTGTTAGAAAGAAAAGCTTTTAGTATTTCTTAGTTTCTCTCACTGTCTCTCCCCATCCAGGTCAGATTTCCATCGAGGAGTTCCGTCAGACCTGGCGTCTGTTTAGTGCTCACCTAGGTGTGGAGGTGGATGACCGGGCCATAGATGAACTGGCTAAGAGTATAGACTTCAACAAGGATGGCAGCATCGACTTCAACGAGTTCCTAGAGGCCTTCAGGGTGGTGCACAAACTGGATGTCAAGGACCAAACAGCAGGGCTGAGAGAAACCTTGTTGTAGACCTGAAGACTCACATTAGCTACCCGGGCTAATGACTTGGCTTTAGCTCAGTGAGCCAACACTGGAAGCAAGGCTGAGAGAACTACAAAGACCAGAGGCTAGGCTGAAAAAGCTACAAAGACCAGCGGCTAGGCTGAGAGGACTACAAATTACAGCGGCTAGGCTGAGAGAAATACAAAGACCAGCGGCTAGGCTGAGAAAGCTACAAAGACCAGCGGCTAGGCTGAGAGAAATACAAAGACCAGCGGCTAGGCTGAGAAAGCTACAAAGACCAGCGGCTAGGCTGAGAAAGCTACAAAGACCAGCGGCTAGGCTGAGAAAGCTACAAAGACCAGCGGCTAGGCTGAGAAAGCTACAAAGACCAGCGGCTAGGCTGAGAAAGCTACAAAGACCAGCGGCTAGGCTGAGAAAGCTACAAAGACCAGCGGCTAGGCTGAGAAGAGCTACAAAGACCAGCGGCTAGGCTGAGAGGACTACCAAGACCAGCGGCTAGGCTGAGAGAGAACTACAAAGACCAGCGGCTAGGCTGAGAGAGAACTACAAAGACCAGCGGCTAGGCTGAGAAAGCTACAAAGACCAGCGGCTAGGCTGAGAGGACTACCAAGACCAGCGGCTAGGCTGAGAGAACTACAAAGACCAGCGGCTAGGCTGAGAGAGAACTACAAAGACCAGCGGCTAGGCTGAGAGAGAACTACAAAGACCAGCGGCTAGGCTGAGAGAGAACTACAAAGACCAGCGGCTAGGCTGAGAGAGAACTACAAAGACCAGCGGCTAGGCTGAGAGAGAACTACAAAGACCAGCGGCTAGGCTGAGAGAGAACTACAAAGACCAGCAGCAGGCTTGAGGGAGCCACACTCGCCTTGGCTTTAGCTCTGCAGGCTAAAACAGTCTTGTGGCATGCCAGAGACCCGGATGCAAACACACTACTCTCACCAGCTACTGATATGGAGACGGACCAACACACATATGTGAGGTTTCTACAGACAAAGCAGAAAAGAGCTCCCCGCGGCATGTCCTAGCTCTGCTCTGCAGACAAACAGTACTTTGCCCCATCTTTTCTCAGTCTGAGACAGGGCTGTAACTCTGAGACCAGACTGCTACATCCTCTCTTCAGGGTTAAAGGTCCAATGCAGAAGTTTTTTTATTTAAATTCTCAATATTAAATCATTTCTGGGTAATAATTACCTTACTGTGATTGTTTTAATTAAAATGGTCAAAAAGAAACTAAAATAGCTTGTTAGCAAAGAGCTTTTCTCAAGCAAGAATTTAGCTATGACTGTCTGGGAGTGGTCTGGAAAACTGAAAATGATCTGTTATTGGCAGAGAGGTTTCGACGTCATTCTTATTGGTCTATTAACTTATTTACCTCCTGGTGATGTCATTAGGCAGGCCAAAACCACCCCACCAGAACAGGCTGAAATGTATTTTAAACACCTCTTACACTTAAAAGGTCATTATCATCATTTTCTAAATTTGACAGTATTATTCCAACCTCATAAAAGCAGCATGTGAAGTGTTGGTCCCATGTTTCATGAAGCTGAAATAAATGATCCCACAAATGTTCCAAGCTTATTTCTCTCTAATTTTGTGCACAAATTTGTTTACATCCTTGTTTATATCCCTGTTAGTGAGCATTTCTCCTTTCCCAAGATAATCGAACCACCTGACAGGTGTGGCATATCAAGAAGCTGATTAAACAGCATGATCATTACACAGGTGCACCTTGTGCTGGGTACAATAAAAGGCCACTTTAAAACGTGCAGTTTTGTCACACAACACAGATGTCACAAGTTTTGAGGGAGCGTGTAATTGGCATGCTGACTGCAGGAATGTCCACCAGAGCTGACAGTCCATGATGCTGACAGAAGAATATGAACCATTTCTCAATAAAAACAGTTGATGACCGATCCTGGCATATCATGTCAATAAAAGCATGAACAGAATCTGGTTATTAATTCCTTAGGGGTGTGGGGTGTACTGTACATCAAGCTGTCTCACTACAGAAACAGGAGATAGACTAGTGTCCTGTCCAGGGGGTGTACTGTACATCAAGCTGTCTCACTACAGAAACAGGAGATAGACTAGTGTCCTGTCCAGGGGGTGTACTGTACATCAAGCAGCCTCACTACAGAAACAGGAGATAGACTAGTGTCCTGTCCAGGGGGTGTACTGTACATCAAGCTGTCTCACTACAGAAACAGGAGATAGACTAGTGTCCTGTCCAGGGGGTGTACTGTACATCAAGCTGTCTCACTACAGAAACAGGCGATAGACTAGTGTCCTGTCCAGGGGGTGTACTGTACATCAAGCTGTCTCACTACAGAAACAGGAGATAGACTAGTGTCCTGTCCAGGGGGTGTACTGTACATCAAGCTGTCTCACTACAGAAACAGGCGATAGACTAGTGTCCTGTCCAGGGGGTGTACTGTACATCAAGCTGTCTCACTACAGAAACAGGAGATAGACTAGTGTCCTGTCCAGGGGGTGTACTGTACCTCAAGCTGTCTCACTACAGAAACAGGAGATAGACTAGTGTCCTGTCCAGGGGGTGTACTGTACATCAAGCTGTCTCACTACAGAAACAGGAGATAGACTAGTGTCCTGTCCAGGGGGTGTACTGTACATCAAGCTGTCTCACTACAGAAACAGGCGATAGACTAGTGTCCTGTCCAGGGGGTGTACTGTACATCAAGCTGTCTCACTACAGAAACAGGAGATAGACTAGTGTCCTGTCCAGGGGGTGTACTGTACATCAAGCTGTCTCACTACAGAAACAGGCGATAGACTAGTGTCCTGTCCAGGGGGTGTACTGTACATCAAGCTGTCTCACTACAGAAACAGGAGATAGACTAGTGTCCTGTCCAGGGGGTGTACCGTACATCAAGCTGTCTCACTACAGAAACAGGCGATAGACTAGTGTCCTGTCCAGGGGGTGTACTGTACATCAAGCTGTCTCACTACAGAAACAGGAGATAGACTAGTGTCCTGTCCAGGGGGTGTACTGTACCTCAAGCTGTCTCACTACAGAAACAGGAGATAGACTAGTGTCCTGTCCAGGGGGTGTACTGTACATCAAGCTGTCTCACTACAGAAACAGGAGATAGACTAGTGTCCTGTCCAGGGGGTGTACTGTACATCAAGCTGTCTCACTACAGAAACAGGAGATAGACTAGTGTCCTGTCCAGGGGGTGTACTGTACATCCAGCTGTCTCACTACAGAAACAGGAAATAGACTCCTGCTCCTATTGGCTGTTCTATCTCAGACAAGGCTGCCTTGTCTAAGACTTCCTTATTCTGTATCGACTAGTGAACCAGTAAGGTTGCTGTTATTTTGTATCATGTGATGTGTAGTTTTAAATGCTCTTTACTGGCTGTTTCCTTGACCGTTTCCTTACTCGGTTGGTTCACATTTGTATTCGGTGTGTGTGTGTGTTTGTGCACATGTTTGTGCATGCATGTAGATGTGGGTGTGTATTGGAAGACCCATAATTACAAAGCAATGTGTGAGCACTGTTAAACACACCTCGTACTTCTGACTGACAGGTAGGCAGGGAGGGAGGCCAAATGGCAGGACCAGCCTCTCTCAGGAGGGTAGGAGACATTCCACAGGTCTGGTGTTCAGGATCACACACACAAACAGGACAACACACACACAGGACAACACAAACAGGATCACACATGCACGCGAACACGCACACTCAGAACTACACGGTGCCAGAGAATCACAGATACACAGAAAGAGAGGGAGGATGGGAGAGAAGAGGGAAGGGAGAGAGAGAGGAGTAGAGAGAGGGAGAGGAAGGGAAAGAGAGAAGAGTAGAGAGAGAGAGAGAAGAGTAGAGAGAGAGAGAGAGAAGCGTAGAGAGAGGGAGAGGAAGGGAGAGAGAGCGGAGTAGAGAGAGGGAGAGGAAGGGAAAGAGAGAAGAGTAGAGAGAGGGAGAGAGAGAAGAGTACAGAGAGAGGGAGAGAGAGAGAAGAGTAGAGAGAGGGAGAGGAAGGGAAAGATATAAGAGTAGAGAGAGGGAGAGAGAGAAGAGTAGAGAGAGGGAGAGGAAGGGAGAGAGAGAGGAGAGAGAGAGAGAGAAAGAGTTGAGCACCTCAGTCTGCTGCAGGGAGAGACCATGGGGGCTCTGACAGGGCTTCTCTCTGCGCTAGTCGCTCTGCTATGGACCCTCCCTCCAGGTCAGTCAGTCTGTCTACCATGTCAGCTGGATTGGATTTCATCTATTGGATCTGTTGTTACTGTTTGGTTGGTAAAAGGACTTTTGAGATCAATGGGAACTCCTCATGGCATCAGACTGTCTTTATGTTGATCTCTGTTCTGTCTCCAGGGTCATTGGGTGAGGAATGCAGTAGTTTCAGACATCTGGAGAACGGTAGAACATTCTTCCGCTACAGCGGGCTGTATGTGACGTTCACCTGTAACCCTGGCTATAAGATCCATGGATATAGAACCAACAGCTGTGTGTCTGGACAATGGTCCAGGGAACCTCCTGTGTGTGTTGGTAAGTGACTTTAGACTTGAGTTTGATACATTTATTTCAAGTTACACGTCTCTCTCTCTCTCTCAATTTCTCAATAGCAAGGCTATGCTCACTGAGTCTGTATATAGTCAAAGCTTTCCTTAAGTTTGGGTCAGTCACAGTGGTCAGGTATTCTGCCACTGTGTACTCTCTGTTTAGGGCCAAATAGCATTCTAGTTTGCTCTGTTTTTTTGTGAATTCTTTCCAATGAGTCAAGTAGTTATCTTTTTGTTTTCTCATGATTTGGTTGGGTCTAATTGTGTTGCAGTCCTGTGACTCTTCTCCAGGTTCATGGGTGCTGAAGACGTGGATGTTGATTAAGGCAGCCCCCCGCACCTCTCTGATTCAGAGGGGTTGGGTTAAATACGGAAGACACATTTCAGTTGAATACATTCAGTTGGACAACTGACTAGGTATCCCCCTTTCCCTTTCCCTCTCTGTAGGTGATGGCATTGTTATGGAAGGTTTGGGAATCGCTTCCTTTTAGGTGGTAGTAGAATTTAACGTCTCTTTTCTGGATTTTGATCATTAACTGGTATCGGCCTAATTCTGCTCTGCGTGCATTATTTGGTGTTTTACATTGTACACAGAGGATAATTTAGCAGAATTCTGCATGCAGTCTCAATTTGATGTTTGTCACATTTTGTAAATTCTTGGTTGGTGAGCGGACCCCAGACCTCACAACCATGAAGGGCGATGGGTTCTATAACTGAAGTTTAGCCAGATCCTAATATGTATGTCACATTTTCTGTTCCTTTTGATGGTATAGAAGGCCCTTCTGGCCTTGTCTCTCAGATCGTTCACAGCTTTGTGGAAGTTACCTGTGGTCCTGATGTTTAGGCCAGGTTATGTATAGTTTCCTGTGGTCCTGATGTTTAGACCAGGGTATGTATAGTTTCCTGTGGTCCTGATGTTTAGGCCAGGGTATGTATAGTTTCCTGTGGTCCTGATGTTTAGGCCAGGGTGTGTATAGTTTCCTGTGGTCCTGATGTTTAGGCCAGGGTATGTATAGTTTCCTGTGGTCCTGATGTTTAGGCCAGGGTATGTATAGTTTCCTGTGGTCCTGATGTTTAGGCCAGGGTATGTATAGTTTCCTGTGGTCCTGATGTTTAGGCCAGGGTATGTATAGTTTCCTGTGGTCCTCATGTTTAGGCCAGGGTATGTATAGTTTCCTGTGGTCCTGATGTTTAGACCAGGGTATGTATAGTTTCCTGTGGTCCTGATGTTTAGGCCAGGGTATGTATAGTTACCTGTGGTCCTGATGTTTAGGCCAGGGTGTGTATAGTTTCCTGTGGTCCTGATGTTTAGGCCAGGGTATGTATAGTTTCCTGTGGTCCTGATGTTTAGGCCAGGGTATGTATAGTTTCCTGTGGTCCTGATGTTTAGGCCAGGGTATGTATAGTTTCCTGTGGTCCTGATGTTTAGGCCAGGGTATGTATAGTTTCCTGTGGTCCTGATGTTTAGGCCAGGGTATGTATAGTTTCCTGTGGTCCTGATGTTTAGGCCAGGGTATGTATAGTTTCCTGTGGTCCTGATGTTTAGGCCAGGGTATGTATAGTTTCCTGTGGTCCTGATGTTTAGGCCAGGGTATGTATAGTTACCTGTGGTCCTGATGTTTAGGCCAGGGTATGTATAGTTTCCTGTGGTCCTGATGTTTAGGCCAGGGTATGTATAGTTTCCTGTGGTCCTGATGTTTAGGCCAGGGTATGTATAGTTTTCTGTGGTCCTGATGTTTAGGCCAGGGTATGTATAGTTTCCTGTGGTCCTGATGTTTAGGCCAGGGTATGTATAGTTACCTGTGGTCCTGATGTTTAGGCCAGGGTGTGTATAGTTACCTGTGGTCCTGATGTTTAGACCAGGGTATGTATAGTTTCCTGTGGTCCTGATGTTTAGGCCAGGGTATGTATAGTTTCCTGTGGTCCTGATGTTTAGGCCAGGGTATGTATAGTTTCCTGTGGTCCTGATGTTTAGGCCAGGGTATGTATAGTTTCCTGTGGTCCTGATGTTTAGGCCAGGGTATGTATAGTTTCCTGTGGTCCTGATGTTTAGGCCAGGGTATGTATAGTTTCCTGTGGTCCTGATGTTTAGGCCAGGGTATGTATAGTTTCCTGTGGTCCTGATGTTTAGGCCAGGGTATGTATAGTTTCCTGTGGTCCTGATGTTTAGGCCAGGGTATGTATAGTTTCCTGTGGTCCTGATGTTTAGGCCAGGGTATGTATAGTTTCCTGTGGTCCTGATGTTTAGGCCAGGGTATGTATAGTTTCCTGTGGTCCTGATGTTTAGGCCAGGGTATGTATAGTTTCCTGTGGTCCTGATGTTTAGGCCAGGGTATGTATAGTTTCCTGTGGTCCTGATGTTTAGGCCAGGGTATGTATAGTTTTCTGTGGTCCTGATGTTTAGGCCAGGGTATGTATAGTTTCCTGTGGTCCTGATGTTTAGGCCAGGGTATGTATAGTTTCCTGTGGTCCTGATGTTTAGGCCAGGGTATGTATAGTTTCCTGTGGTCCTGATGTTTAGGCCAGGGTATGTATAGTTTCCTGTGGTCCTGATGTTTAGGCCAGGGTATGTATAGTTTCCTGTGGTCCTGATGTTTAGGCCAGGGTATGTATAGTTTCCTGTGGTCCTGATGTTTAGGCCAGGGTATGTATAGTTTCCTGTGGTCCTGATGTTTAGGCCAGGGTATGTATAGTTTCCTGTGGTCCTGATGTTTAGGCCAGGGTATGTATAGTTTCCTGTGGTCCTGATGTTTAGGCCAGGGTATGTATAGTTTCCTGTGGTCCTGATGTTTAGGCCAGGGTATGTATAGTTTCCTGTGGTCCTGATGTTTAGGCCAGGGTATGTATAGTTTCCTGTGGTCCTGATGTTTAGGCCAGGGTATGTATAGTTTCCTGTGGTCCTGATGTTTAGGCCAGGGTATGTATAGTTTCCTGTGGTCCTGATGTTTAGGCCAGGGTATGCATAGTTTCCTGTGGTCCTGATGTTTAGGCCAGGGTATGTATAGTTTCCTGTGGTCCTGATGTTTAGGCCAGGGTATGTATAGTTTCCTGTGGTCCTGATGTTTAGGCCAGGGTATGCATAGTTTCCTGTGGTCCTGATGTTTAGGCCAGGGTATGTATAGTTTCCTGTGGTCCTGATGTTTAGGCCAAGGTATGTATAGTTTCCTGTGGTCCTGATGTTTAGGCCAGGGTATGTGTAGTTTCCTGTGTGCTCTAGGGCAACGGTGTCTAGATGGAATTTGTGTTTGTTGTCCTGGCAACTGGACCTTCTTTGGAACACCACATTTATTGTCTTACTCAGATTTACTGTCAGGGCCCAGGTCTAACAGAATCAGTGTAGAATTTCTAGGTGCTGCTGTAGGCTCTCCTTGGTTGGGGACAGAAGCACCAGATCATCAGCCAACGGTAGACATTTGACTTCAGATTCTAGTAGGGTGACGCCGGGTGCTGCAGACTGTTCTAGTGCCCTCGCCAATTCGTTGATATATATGTTGAAGAGGGTGGGGCTTAAGCTGCATCCCTGTCTCACCCCACGGCCCTGTGGAAAGAAATGTGCGTGTTTTTTGCCAGTTTTAACTGCACACTTGTTGTTTGTAATGTCGTATGTTTTTCCCCCAACACCATTTTCCATCAATTTGTATAGCAGACCCTCATGCCAAATTCAGTCAAAAGCTTTTTTGAAATCAACAATGCATGAGAAGACTTTGCCTTTGTTTTGGTTTGTTTATTTGTTAATTAGGGTGTGCAGGTTGAATACATGGTCTGTTGTACGGTAATTTGGTAAAAAGCCAATTTGACATTTGCTCAGTACATTGTTTTCACTGAGGAAATGTACGAGTTGAGCTGTTAAATCTCCCTCTTTCACTCTCTCTCTCAATTCAATTCAAGGGGCTTTATCGGCATGGGAAATATGTGTTTGCATTGCCAAAGCAAGTGAAATGGATTAACAAAAGTGAAATAAACAATAAATGAACTGTAAATATTACACTCACAAAAGTTCCAAAAGAATAAAGACATTTCAAATGTCATATGTTTATATACAGTGTTGTAACGATGTGCAAATAGTTAAAGTACAAAAAGGGAAAATAAATAAATATGGGTGAATTTACAATGGTGTTTGTTCTTCACTGGTTGACCTTTTCTTGTGGCAACAGGTCACAAATCTTGCTGCTGTGATTCCACACTGTGGTATTTCACCCAATAGATATGGGAGTTTATCAAAATTGGATTTCTCTCTCTCTCTTTCTTTCTCTTTCTCTTCTAATCTGTGTTGAATCTCCTGTGTGTGTATCCAGCCTCTGGGTGTCTCAGCCCAGGGGATCTCCTGCAGGGAGTTACCAGTGTGACAGAGGACGGGTCCTGGGTTCTCTTCAGCTGTGATGCTGGTTACAGGCTCTATGGACACTCACTGCTCTACTGCAAGGGCCAGAACTGGAACGGCACCAAGCCTGTCTGCAAGGGTGAGAGACTTGACTTACTGACTTAGTCCTCTTTGCCCCCTTGGTGAGCGTCCACCGTGGCACACCACCTCTCTCTTTTCAGTGTGAGGCCTGAGCGTGAGACAGCTGTGGATTACTATCAGCATGATATTCTACAGTAGGCTACCTCCTTCATGTGGACTAATTATAAAACATACCCTGTAATCTGATTTTTACACTGCCTTAAACAAAGACATCGATTGATGATGTCTCCTGGTATTGATCCTCCTCTGTGCCTCTCCCTCCTAGAGTCTGATGATGTCTCCTGATCCTCCTCTGTGCCTCTCCCTCCTAGAGTCTGATGATGTCTCCTGGTATTGATCCTCCTCTGTGCCTCTCCCTCCTAGAGTCTGATGATGTCTCCTGGTATTGATCCTCCTCTGTGCCTCTCCCTCCTAGAGTCTGATGATGTCTCCTGGTATTGATCCTCCTCTGTGCCTCTCCCTCCTAGAGTCTGATGATGTCTCCTGGTATTGATCCTCCTCTGTGCCTCTCCCTCCTAGAGTCTGATGATGTCTCCTGGTATTGATCCTCCTCTGTGCCTCTCCCTCCTAGAGTCTGATGATGTCTCCTGGTATTGATCCTCCTCTGTGCCTCTCCCTCCTAGTCTGATGATGTCTCCTGGTATTGATCCTCCTCTGTGCCTCTCCCTCCCAGAGTCTGATGATGTCTCCTGGTATTGATCCTCCTCTGTGCCTCTCCCTCCTAGAGTCTGATGATGTCTCCTGGTATTGATCCTCCTCTGTGCCTCTCCCTCCTAGAGTCTGATGATGTCTCCTGGTATTGATCCTCCTCTGTGCCTCTCCCTCCTAGAGTCTGATGATGTCTCCTGGTATTGATCCTCCTCTGTGCCTCTCCCTCCTAGAGTCTGATGATGTCTCCTGGTATTGATCCTCCTCTGTGCCTCTCCCTCCTAGAGTCTGATATGATGAGTTCATGGAAGGAGCCAGCTGTCCCGATGCCCAGGATCCAGAGCCAGAATCTTGACGTGCTGTCTGCTCTGAAGAACCACTTACAGCTTCACTACAATACCATCGCTAACACTGCCTCCAAGGATGTCTTCTTCAAGCCCATGTTGCTGGCCAACGCACCACCTAAAGACCCCCACACCCACCTAAAAGACCCACACTCCATAGACCGCAGCCCCAAAGCTCACCTTGTGGAGGAGATTTTGAAAGACACCAGGGATTTAACAGACAGAGCAGGGGCCCCTGAGAAGCCCACTAGACCTCAGGCCTCCACATCCTCCTCTGCTACTACCGAGACCATTACTTCCACATCCAGCCTGCCGGTCGCTGAAGGGTATTGGCACCAGGGGACCTCCGTAGCCCAGGCTGAGCAGGAGGATTCATTACCCAGGAAGGGGGTGCCGACAGGGGCCACCCAGTTGGAGCCTGGCCAGGGCGTTATGGAGCCAGCAAATGTGAGCAGCACAGACACAAAGGAGCTCAGTGAGTCCAGCACAGACACACAGGAGCCCCGTCCTCAGAGACCCACTGAGACAAGCTCCACAAGCTTCATCAACTCTAGCAACACCACCAGCCACTGGGTCAGTGGAACAGACATGTATGGTCATCACATCCAAGTGAAAGAGACTGCATCATTATCTGATGATGATGACGATGGTGGTGAAACTCATCAACACAACGTGACCTCTCCGGATCTGGCATCAAACGGGTCCTCACAGGACAATGAAACCGACACAAGTGACAGTCATCACAGTCAGGCGAACGAGACATCATCATCGCCATTGTCCGGTGATGATGGTGAAACGTCTCGACACAATGGGACCTCATCATATCTGGCTTTAAACAGGTCAGACCAGCATCTTATTAAGGGTGTTACAGACACAGAGGAGCTGCCCTGGCCTGTGACCCTAAACAGGCGTCCGCTGTGCCCTTACCCTCCCCTGCCAGCTCATGGCACCTTCTACTTCCGTACGGTAGACAACCCCGGTCCCCGGGACTACAAACACTATATCCAGTACGCCTGCTATGCAGGGTACACACTGGCCCACGGGGATATCCACAGCTACTGTCTGCAGGGTGGACGGTGGAGTGGTGTCACACCTGTCTGCTTGGGTAAGTCACTGCACTATCATACCCCATTGTGATGCCTCTTCAGATTCTGTAGTACCAAATTGAAGAGCTACAGAAGGCCATAGAAGCTTTGTTCAGAACGTATGTTGCCGTGTTCACCTCATCAACTGTGTCCTCTGTGTTTGGGCAGGTGAGAAGTAAAGGGTCCCTATACTTAAACCCTGTTAATTGATGTGTATAGATAATGTGTATAGATGATGTGTATAGATGATGTGTGTGGAGATGATGTGTAGAGATGATGTGTAGAGATGATGTGTAGAGATGATGTGTAGAGATGATATGCAGAGATGATGTGTAGAGATGATGTGCAGAGATGTTGTGTAGAGATGATGTGTAGAGATGATGTGCAGAGATGATGTGTAGAGATGTTGTGTAGAGATGATGTGTAGAGATGATGTGCAGAGATGATGTGTAGAGATGATGTGTGTAGAGATGATGTGTGTGGAGATGATGTGTAGAGATGATGTGTATAGATGTTGTGTAGAGATGATGTGTAGAGATGATGTGCAGAGATGATGTGTAGAGTTGATGTGTATAGATGATGTGTATAGATGATGTGTGGAGATGATGTGTAGAGATGATGTGTATAGATGATGTGTAGAGATGATGTGTATAGATGTTGTGTAGAGATGATGTGTGTGGAGATGATGTGTATAGATGATGTGTATAGATGATGTGCAGAGATGATGTGCAAAGATGATGTGTAGAAATGATGTGTATAGATGATGTGTGGAGATGTGTAGAGATGTGTGTGGAGATGATATGTATAGATGATGTGTGTGGAGATGATGTGTAGAGATGATGTGTATAGATGATGTGCAGAGATGATGTGCAAAGATGATGTGTAGAAATGATGTGTATAGATGATGTGTGGAGATGTGTAGAGATGTGTGTGGAGATGATGTGTATAGATGTTGTGTAGAGATGATGTGTAGAGATGATGTGTGTGGAGATGATGTGTAGAGATGATGTGTATAGATGATGTGCAGAGATGATGTGCAAAGATGATGTGTAGAGATGATGTGTGTGGATATGATGTGTGGAGATGATGTGTGTGGAGATGATGTGTAGAGATGATGTGTATAGATGATGTGTATAGATGTTGTGTAGAGATGATGTGTATAGATGTTGTGTGGAGATGTGTGGAGATGTGTATAGGTGATGTGTGGAGATGATGTGTGGAGATGATGTGTGTGGAGATGATGTGTAGAGATGATGTGTATAGATGTTGTGTAGAGATGTTGTGTAGAGATGATGTGCAGAGATGATGTGTATAGATGATGTGCAGAGATGATGCGTAGAGATGATGTGCAGAGATGTTGTGTAGAGACGATGTTTAGAGATGATGTGTAGAGATGATGTGTATAGATGATGTGTAGAGATGATGTGTATAGATGATGTGCAGAGATGATGTGCAAAGATGATGTGTAGAAATGATGTGTATAGATGATGTGTGGAGATGTGTAGAGATGTGTGTGGAGTTGATGTGTATAGATGTTGTGTAGAGATGATGTGTAGAGATGATGTGTAGAGATGATGTGTATAGATGATGTGCAAAGATGATGTGTAGAGATGATGTGTGTGGAGATGATGTGTGGAGATTATGTGTGGAGATGATGTGTGTGGAGATGATGTGTGTGGAGATGATGTGTTGAGATGATGTGTGTAGATGATTTGTAGAGATGATGTGTAGAGATGATGTGTGTGGATATGATGTGTGTGGAGATGTGTATAGATGATGTGTGGAGATGTGTGGAGATGTGTATAGATTATGTGTGGAGATGATGTGTAGAAATTATGTGTGGAGATGATGTGTGTGGAGATGATGTGTAGAGATGTTGTGTAGAGATGATGTGTAGAGATGATGTGCAGAGATGATGTGTATAGATGATGTGCAGAGATGATGTGTAGAGATGATGTGCAGAGATGTTGTGTAGAGATGATGTGTAGAGATGATGTGTGGAGATGATGTGTGTGGAGATGATGTGTGTGGAGATGATGTGTATAGATGATTTGTAGAGATGATGTGTAGAGATGATGTGTGTGGATATGATGTGTGTGGAGATGTGTATAGATGATGTGTGGAGATGTGTGGAGATGTGTGGAGATGATGTGTGGAGATGATGTGTGGAGATGATGTGTGTGGAGATGATGTGTAGAGATGATGTGTATAGATGTTGTGTAGAGATGATGTGTAGAGATGATGTGCAGAGATGATGTGTATAGATGATGTGCAGAGATGATGTGTAGAGATGATGTGTAGAGATGTTGTGTAGAGATGATGTGTAGAGATGATGTGTAGAGATGATGTGTATAGATGATGTGTGTGGAGATGATGTGTAGAGATGATGTGTAGAGATGATGTGTAGAGATGATGTGCAGAGATGATGTGTATAGATGATGTGTATAGATGATGTGTAGAGATGATGTGCAGAGATGATGTGCAGAGATGATGTGTATAGATGTTGTGTAGAGATGATGTGTAGAGATGATGTGTAGAGATGATGTGCAGAGATGATGTGTATAGATGATGTGTGTCGAGATGATGTGTGTGGAGATGATGTGTGTGGAGATGATGTGTAGAGATGTGTATAGATGTTGTGTAGAGATGATGTGCAGAGATGATGTGTATACATGTTGTGTAGAGATGATGTGTATAGATGATGTGTATAGATGATGTGTGGAGATGATGTGTATAAATGTTGTGTAGAGATGATGTGTATAGATGATGTGCAGAGATGATGTGTATAGATGTTGTGTAGAGATGATGTGTAGAGATGATGTGTGTGGAGATGATGTGTGTGGAGATGATGTGTAGAGATGATGTGTATAGATGATGTGTATAGATGATGTGTATAGATGATGTGCAGAGATGATGTGCAAAGATGATGTGTAGAAATGATGTGTATAGATGATGTGTGGAGATGTGTAGAGATGTGTGTGGAGATGATGTGTATATATGTTGTGTAGAGATGATGTGTATAGATGATGTGTGTGGAGATGTGTAGAGATGATGTGTATAGATGATGTGCAGAGATGATGTGCAAAGATGATGTGTAGAAATTATGTGTATAGATGATGTGTGGAGATGTGTAGAGATGTGTGTGGAGATGATGTGTATAGATGTTGTGTAGAGATGATGTGTATAGATTATGTGTGTGGAGATGATGTGTAGAGATGATGTGTATAGATGATGTGCAGAGATGATGTGCAAAGATGATGTGTAGAGATGATGTGTGTGGAGATGATGTGTGGAGATGATGTGTGGAGATGATGTGTAGAGATGATGTGTAGAGATGATGTGTGGAGATGATGTGTGTGGAGATGATGTGTGGAGATGATGTGTATAGATGATTTGTAGAGATGATGTGTAGAGATGATGTGTGTGGATATGATGTGTGTGGAGATGTGTATAGATGATGTGTGGAGATGTGTATAGATGATGTGTGGAGATGTGTAGAAATGATGTGTGGAGATGATGTGTGTGGAGATGATGTGTAGAGATGATGTGTTTGGAGATGATGTGTAGAGATGATGTGTGGAGATGATGTGTATAGATGATGTGTAGAGATGATGTGTGGAGATGATGTGTGTGGAGATGATGTGTGGAGATGTTTATATATGATGTGTATAGATTATGTGTATATATGATGTGTATAGATGATGTGTAGATATGTGTATAGATTATGTGTATAGATTATGTGTGGAGATGATATGTGGAGATGTTTATATATGATGTGTATAGATTATGTGTAGATATGTGTATAGATGTGTGTAGATGTGTAGATATGTGTATAGATGTGTAGATAATGTGTAGATGTGTATAGATGATGTGTAGAGATGTGTGTAGATATGATGTCTAGATGTGTATAGATGATGGGTAGATATGTGTATAGATGATGTGTATAGATGATGTGTAGATCTGTGTATAGATGATGTGTAGATGTGTATAGATGTGTGTTAGGAGAGAAAGAGGTAATGAAAGGAGACGTGTGCAGCTCTCTCTGTTTTCTACATTTTTACCTTAGTGACATCACAAGATCTGTTTCACGCATTATCTCTCAGTAACTGACTAACTGAGTGACTGACTGGCAGACTGAGTGGAATCACCAGGAAGTCAGTGCTGTGCTTGGTAGACTGCGGCAGCCGGTCCCAATTCACTTCTTTCCCCTTCCTCTTGGAACTAACCCTTTGATGGGTAAGGAGTGAATTAGGACCAGCTGTGGTTGTTGGAAGACAGCCCTATTTTTAATGGCTGGGGCTCAGTTAAGGTAAAGTCTAAATGCAGGAGTGGCCAACCCTACTCCTGGAGAACTACCCTCCTGCAGCGTCTTTATTCCAGCCCTACTCCTGGAGAACTACCCTCCTGCAGGGTCTTTATTCCAGCCCTACTCCTGGAGAGGCACCCTCCTGCAGGGTCTTTATTCCAACCCTGTCGTAACACATACAACCTGCACACCTGCTATAGTCCTATACAGAATCACAATCACCTTTATTCACCAAGCACATTTACATGTACCAAACATTTGACCTGGCGAAATGTTACCAGACATTAAACAGAATATACTGACAGACCATACAGGCAGACAGGATACACAGACAGGATATACACCAAAAAAATGTAATACAGACATGAGACACTGACTTCCCCATCTCTAACCTCTGACCCTAGAGGTGACGCCCTGCACCCTGAACAATGGAGGCTGTTCCCAGCTGTGTAGTGTGAAGCAGGAACAAGCTCAGTGTCACTGCAGACCAGGCTTCACCCTGTTAGAGGACCACCGTACCTGTAGAGGTCAGTAAAACAATCAATCGAGGTGAGAGATGAAGTGACTGTGTTTGAACCAGGGTCTCCTGTGCGACACAAGACAGTGTTCACCCATTGCGCTAAAGCCGTAGCAAGTAAAGCAAGTACTCAAGGGACATGTTTCACTGAAACAACTGGTGCAAGAGCTACTACACATACACCATGCTTTGTGGTAGAAAGAAGTATTTCACTTTATGAGCCCAAAACCACTAGTCAGTGTTGTGTTTGCGCTCCTCCTTGTTGGGGTGAGGTCAAATGTCTTGTTTTTGTTGCCTTGACTACCCAAGATGTCTTCCTCCACAGTCTCTGACTAGCCAAGATGTCTTCCTCCATAACCTCTGACTACCCAAGATGTCTTCCTCCACAGTCTCTGACTAGCCAAGATGTCTTCCTCCACAGTCTCTGACTAGCCAAGATGTCTTCCTCCACAGCCTCTGACTAGCCAAGATGTCTTCCTCCACAGTCTCTGACTAGCCAAGATGTCTTCCTCCACAGCCTCTGACTAGCCAAGATGTCTTCCTCCACAGTCTCTGACTAGCCGAGATGTCTTCCTCCACAGTCTCTGACTAGCCAAGATGTCTTCCTCCACAGTCTCTGACTAGCCAAGATGTCTTCCTCCACAGTCTCTGACTAGCCAAGATGTCTTCCTCCACAGTCTCTGACTAGCCAAGATGTCTTCCTCCACAGTCTCTGACTAGCCAAGATGTCTTCCTCCACAGCCTCTGACTGGCCAAGATGTCTTCCTCCACAGTCTCTGACAAGCCAAGATGTCTTCCTCCACTGTCTCTGACTAGCCAAGATGTCTTCCTCCACAGTCTCTGACTAGTCAAGATGTCTTCCTCCACAGTCTCTGACTAGCCAAGATGTATTCCTTCATAACCTCTGACTAGTCAAGATGTCTTCCTCCATAACCTCTGACTAGCCAAGATGTCTTCCTCCACAGTCTCTGACTAGTCAAGATGTCTTCCTCCACAGTCTCTGACTAGTCAAGATGTCTTCCTCCACAGTCTCTGACTAGCCAAGATGTCTTCCTCCATAACCTCTGACTAGCCAAGATGTCTTCCTCCACAGTCTCTGACTAGCCAAGATGTCTTCCTCCACAGTCTCTGACTAGTCAAGATGTCTTCCTCCACAGTCTCTGACTAGTCAAGATGTCTTCCTCCACAGTCTCTGACTAGTCAAGATGTCTTCCTCCACAGTCTCTGTATAAAGAACAGCTGTAGTGTCTGCACCAACAGGGTCTGCGATGTGATCATGATGCCCCCTAAATTCAATGATGTTTTTACAGCCTGAGAATCCCCCATTTAGAGCTATACATTCTTGAACCATAACATCTTTAACACTCTGATCACAAGGCAGCACTGCAGAGGGACAAGCTACAGCATGAGGAAAGACCCCGTTAATATGTTTCATGAGCTCTGTTCCACGGTGCACCTATAAAGTAGTCTTTTGTGACAGCTGGACATTTGGTTTCGGGTGTCGAGTAAATAACTTGGGTCAAATGATCCACTTTAAAAGGTTGAAATTGGCTTCTGTTAAAAAAGGGTTTCACTGTTGAGAATTACTTTCTCACTCTTTCTATTTTCCCTCAACAGTTTATTTCCAGGTAGTAACCCATAATTTATGTCTCAGAATAAAATACTACCATGATTCACTGTCTATAGACAGGTGGTTGAATAAACAGGTGGTTTTCTCCTGTAGTCAGAGCTGACTATCTCAATATCAACACATGCTATAATCTGTCTGACTCAGACAGGCGTACCATACAGCAGAGATAAATATTCATTTACACATTCCAATAACACCACACACACACACACACACACACACACACACACACACACACACACACACACACACACACACACACACACACACACACACACACACACACACTACACACACCCCACACACCACACACACACACCACACACACACACACACACACACACACACACACACACACACACACACACAGCTACAGGAGCTCAGCTAGCAGGTACAGTAGTTTATATATCTTCCTGAGTTGTTTTCCACACACTGCAGCTTCCTCTATAAACCAGATGTTTTTCTCCCAGTCTGTTAGTCTCTCTGTATTTGTCATATTGAAACGGGCCAGACCACTGAGACCAGGGCTGCAGATCAAATCAGTGGAACAGAAGAGGTGGATGTTAGCTAATACATACTGTTGTCGCAGCAGAACACTGACACGATCAAAACAAAAGGCCATCATCACACATCACCTTTGTCGTACATGAAAGCCAACAGTGCATGCCTGGTCTCCATGGTAATGAGGTGTGCCAGAGCGAGAGAAAATGAGAGACAGAGAGAATCAAAGTGAGAGAGAGCTGCTCTACTCTTTCATCTCAGGGTCTTTGTGACATCAGCATCAGACAGGCCACTTTCCTAATTGTGTGTGTGTTCCTCTGCGTACGCACAAACGTGTGTTTAAACCCATAACTGTGTGTGTCCTCGGTGCAGATGTGGATGAGTGTGTGGAGGGCCAGCAGCAACAGCGCTGCCAGCAGACCTGCGTCAACACCTTTGGCTCGTTCCGCTGCTCTTGCCCCTACGGACACGTCCTGGCCGGGGACGGAAGGGCCTGTGTGGCTGAGTGTCCAGCAGGGTACAGGAAACAACCCTCAACCCCAATACCTGGAGGAAACTCTTCCAGAAAGGAGTGTGTAGGTAGGAGACACTGGGATGCTGTAGGTTTAGCAGAAATGAATAGAATGCCACAACTTTTAATTAGACTAGTGGAATATCTCTCTTAATTACCCTCGTAGAAATCGAATTAGCATAATCCTCCCATAAAAATCCATCAATTTATGCTAGAGACATCTCAATCCACCACATCAGCCGATGTTGCACTTCTGCATCTGCGGTGAAATATGACAGAGCTAGAGCGGGGTTTGTCAGACCATGAGGCATCCCGAAAATCGGTCTCTCAAAATATCGTCTGTAGCATCCGTACACCTCTATGGAAAGATTAGACTCAAGAACATGATGGGGTTTTCCCTTTTGCTCTATGACCCCCACAAGCATCTTGGGACTCCTCTGAAGTTGGTACAGACGATCTGGCAACTTCTGCCTGTAGCGTCCGAACGGTTTGGGCTACAAACTAATATGACCCCTCTGTGGAAAGGTGAGACTCTCACGAACACGTATTTTGATCTACAATGCTCACAAGACTCTTCTGAAGGGTCCCTAGTACCAGTTGAAAAAATGTATGGAAGTATACAATACCAGCCAAAAGTTTGGACACACTTACTCATTCAACGTTTTTTCTTTATTTTTACTATTTTCTACATTGTAGAATAATAGTGAAGACATCAAAACTATGAAATAACACATATTGAATCATGTAGTAACCAATAAAGTGTTAAACAAATCAAAATATATTTTATATTTCAGATTCTTCAAAGTAGCCACCCTTTGACTTGATGACAGCTTTGCACACTCTTGGCATTCTCTCAACCAGCTTCATGAGGAATGCATTTCCAGCAGTCTTGAAGGAGTTCCCACATATGCTGAGCACTTGTTGGCTGCTTTTCCTACACTATGTGGTCCAACTCATCCCAAACCATCTCAATTGGGTTGAGGTTGGGTGATTGTGGAGGCCAGGTCATCTGATGCAGCACTCCATCACTCTCCTTCTTAGTCAAATGGCCCTTACACAGCCTGGAGGTGTGTTGGGTCATTGTCATGTTGAAAAACAAATGATAGTCCCACTAAGCGCAAACCAGATGGGATGGTGTTTCGCTGCAGAATGCTGTGGTATCCATGCTGGTAAAGTGTGCCTTGAATTCTAAATCAATCACAAACAGTGTCACTACTCTGTGTCTCACAAAGACACGGCAGTTGGAACCAAAAATCTCAAATTTGGACTCATCAGACCAAAGGACAGATTTCCTTCTAAATGCATTTGAGCCAATCAGTTGTGTTGTGACAAGGTAGGGGTGGTATACAGAAGATAGGCCTATTTGGTGAAAGACCAAGTCCATATTATGACAAGAACAGCTCAAATAAGCTACGATAAAACTGGCTCTCATGAAGACCGCCACAGGAAAGGAAGACCCAGAGTTACTTCTGCTGCAGAGGATAAGTTCATTCGAGTTACTGGCCTCAGAAATTGAAGCCCAAATAAACGCTTCACAGAGTTCAAGTAACAGACACATCTCAACATCAACTGTTCAGAGGAGACTGTGTGAATCAGGCCTTCATGGTTGAATTGCTGCAAAGAAACCACTGCAAAAGGACACCAATAAGAAGAAGAGACTTGTTTGGGTCAAGAAACACGAACAATGGACATTAGACTGGTGGAAATCTGTCCTTTGGTCTGATGAGTCCAAATTTGAGATTTTTGATTCCAACCACCGTGTCTTTCTGAGACACAGAGTAGGTGAATGGATGATCTCCGTATGTGTGGTTCCCACCGTGAAGCATGGAGGAGGAGGTGCGATGGTGCTTTGCTGGTGACACTGTCATTGATTTGTTTAGAATTCAAGGCACACTTAACCAGCATGGCTACCACAGCATTCTGCAGCAATACGCCATCCCATCTGGTTTGCGCTTAGTGGGACTATCACTAACAGGACAATGACCCAAAACACACCTCCAGGCTGTGTAAGGGCCATTTGACCAAGGAGTGTGATGGAGTGCTGCATCAGATGACCTGGCCTCCACAATCACCCGACCTCAACCCAATAGAGAGGGTTTGGGATGAGTTGGACTGCATAGTGAAGGTAAAGCAGCCAAAAAGTGCTCAGCATATGTGGGAACTCTTTCAAGACTGTTGGAAAAGCATTCCAGGTGAAGCTGGTTGAGAGAATGCCAAGTGTGTGCAAAGCTGTTATCAAGTGGCTACTATGAAGAATCTGAAATATAACATATATTTTGATTTGTTTAACACTTTTTTTGGTTACCTCATGATTCCATTGTTATTTCATAGTTTTGATGTCTCCACTATTATTCTACAATGTAGAAAATAGTAAAAATAAAGAAAAACCCTTGAATGAGTAGGTGTGTCCAAACTTTTGACTCGTACTGTATATATTTTTAGACTTCAAGGGGTCTTAAAATTCAAAAATAAAATAACTAAATGATCCTTGGTAATGACATTCTTAAAACAATTCCATGTAGCTTAGTGGACTCAAAAGAAAATAGATACAACAATGTCATTCAGCAAACAAAATGTGTATGGCGATCAGGTTGTCTTCAACGCTGGAATGACACTGATCCTTTTACAGACATCAATGAATGTGAGGAGCCAGAGGTCAGTGTACTTGGACACAGGTGTCAGTGGAAGTGTGTGAACCTGCCTGGCTCCCACCGCTGTATCTGTCCCAGAGGCTACAAACTGTACTCAGACAGACACCACTGCAGAGGTGAGATAAATACACATCCATACCCACACTAACACACACAAACACAGTAGACATAAATTGATCAAACAGAAGTCTTTGGCAAATCTACGATCACCAATCACTTCCAATGATATTTTTCTGACCAGCCCTTACCCTGTTTCATCAACAGATATCAATGAGTGCAGCCGTAAGAATGGTGGCTGCTCTCACCGGTGCCTGAACCATAAAGGAAGTTACCAGTGTTCCTGTTCTGCCTCTCACCGCCTCTCCCCCTACAGTAGGAAGAAGTGTCAGCCAAGGAAAGAACTGCAGAGTAATGTGTAGCAGAGATGGTGTGGAGATCATTTAAATATAAATGTCATTTATTCTATTGCTTCTACCGTCCCTCTGTTCGGCCCTTGAACAATGACTTCTACAATTTAATCTACATTTTGTCAGGCGGTAGATTTTTTTTGTCAGATGATTATCGAGAACAGTATAAAAAAAAACGGTATTAAAGTATTATTGTCATATCCAGAACATATCTGTAACATTGACTGAGGCTTGGACTGCATTATACAGACATATAGCTGAAGAGAAACCAGAAGAACACCTTATTAGTTTAGGGATTTAATTGATGGCATTTAGATACATTTCCTCAAATGATTACATGTTGTTTTACAAGGTAGTGTGAATGAATGAGTGAAAACATGGTATCAAACACTGTTATAATTGATTAGTAGAATTGATCCCCTCAAAATGTCCTCAACTTGGTCCACGTGTCAAAATGTCCTCAACTTGGTCCACGTGTCAAAATGTCCTCAACTTGGTCCACGTGTCAAAATGTCCTCAACTTGGTCCACGTGTCAAAATGTCCTCAACTTGGTCCACGTGTCAAAATGTCCTCAACTGCAGACTTATAACATGGCCATGTCCATAGGAATATCAAATGTCATTTTTTGATTAAAAGTGACAGTATTAATTGTACTTCAGTCTGTTATATAAACAGTCATAGTACTTGTTAAAAATAAATTATTTCTATGTATCCACTATATTTATAGTCTCTATGGAAATGTACTCTTTATATATATATAAAATAAAGTTAGACACAAAAACAGAACTGTTTCAGCCTCAGTCGTCCTTAACTGCAGAACAGATTCTCCCTTTCCTTATGGTCTCAACTATAAGCCTGCTGGGATGCTAATGTCTAATACACAGTGTTATACAGAATGTTTACGGCAAAAGGCTGAAATATGGCATACTCAAATGGAATGAACCGCTGTTGGACTGATTCAACCATGTTATATATAATCACATTGCCATTATTTTACTTCACAGATAAGCACACATTCACATTAGCAGCTATGAAGGCATAACTGGATAAATGTACAGTATCTGTGACACATACAGTGGTGATGGTGAGCAACACTTCAGATAACATGAGAAGTAAATGTCATTTTCCAGTGGGATTAAAGGTACACAGTCAGCTGCAGTACTTCAACACGGGATAACATAGTAACGTCTGGAAATGTTTATTACCCCACATTCTCACAAGACAGGGTGAGACTGATACAATAGAGGAGGGTTAGGCAAAATACACTCATTATATCATATTAGATTGTTTTAAACAACTAGATCTGATTTGCACATATATATTAAATGTTAAAATAATAAATAATTTTAGCACAGTGTGTAGTCCAACACTCAAAATAAAAAACAAACATATTTAATTTGAAACCTGCTATATTATTGATTATATTCAATCAATTAGCTGCAATAAAACTCCTTTGAGTAGAGTGTGTTGTGTATATCTTAGTCATAGGTCATAGGTCAATCCCCATCCAACTTCCTACCTAAGTCTAGTTCTCCCCCTTCTCTCTGAAGTGTGCACTCATTCACATCCCTTCAACAATTCAATCCAATGATTTTAAATCATCCTTGAATGGAAGTGAACGAGTGTACACTTGGGGAGAATCGGAACTAGGCACTAGTATTTCCTTCCACACTATAATATAATACTTGACTAGTCTCCCTTGATAGCTGCCTGCGAGGCCAGGGCTCTACATCAAACCCAGTCTGATAGTTCATTGCATGAGACAGGTAGACTGTGGCAGGAAGTCTTGTAGGTATGTGACCACAGCCTTGGAGAGGTAGGTCATGGTACCGTAGCTGCCACTAGGGGCGCTGTCATAGAAGAAGTGACATATCCCCGTGGCTGGATCCTTCTCCAGGAAGTACTCATTGGCTCCATGGGTCCTCTGGAACATAGAGGACAAGGCTGATAGGTAGATACAGATCATGTTGTCTAGGTAGAAAATAGGTCTTATTCCAAACTGAGACATGGGGTCTGATCCCACTTCTGACACCATGTTACAATATGATAGTCATGTGGACGAGTCAGGCAGAGACATGTGACTCTAGTTAACATGATAATATGGCAACGATACAGGACAGACATCCAGGTCATTGAACTGGACCATCACACATTAACCCTTTATAGGACATTACTTTCTAGTGACCATCACACATTAACCCTTTATAGGACATTACTTTCTAGTGACCATCACACATTAACCCTTTATAGGACATTACTTTCTTGTGACCATCTCCGTGGTCTTGTGGGAATAGTTTCCACCCTGAGATTGGAAGCTTGGGGGTTCGATCCCTGGTCGAGTCATACCAAACACTTTAAAAATGGGACCCGATGCGTCTCTGCTTACAGATTTTCCAGAGGGTGTACTTACTTGTACATCACGCTATAGAAACAGGAAAAAGGCTCCAGCCCTATGTGCCGTTCTGGCTCAGACTTACCTGGTCCTGTAAGAAGAGGTCATTGGCCATGTGTACGATGCGGTCTATCAGGATGATTCCTCCGATGTTGTCCACATCCATGTCAGCCACCAGAGTCAGCACCATCACAGCCTCCACCAGCAGCTGTCTGTACTCTGGCTGGGGGACGTGGTTCAGAACAGACTCCACGTGCACCGCAAACTTGATCTCACCCTCTGTCATCTGTTGGCAGGGACACAACGTCGGAGTCAGAACGGTTTCCCAGACACAGATTGAATCTCCATCAAGGGATCTATCTGTGCCAATCATAGAGTGTCTGAAATGAAATCTTATTTCCTACTATTATAGGAAGCAACATTTGTTGTAAAGGTGAAACACTGTAGGCAGAGAGATGTTCCTTGATGTCGTGCTGCTGTTTGGGGGTCTAGGGGGGTTACTGCACATTATAAATGTTGTTGTAAAAAGGGCTATATGAATACCATTTGACTGATCAATCTATTGACTTGACTACATACCTCTCTGGTAGTGGAGGAAGACAGCACGTATCCATCTATAAACAGACCATGACACTACATACCTCTCTGGTAGTGGAGGAAGACAGCACGTATCCATCTATAAACAGACCATGACACTACATACCTCTCTGGTAGTGGAGGAAGACAGCACGTATCCATCTATAGACAGACCATGACACTACATACCTCTCTGGTAGTGCAGGAAGACAGCACGTATCCATCTATAAACAGACCATGACACTACATACCTCTCTGGTAGTGCAGGAAGACAGCACGTATCCATCTATAGACATACCATGACACTACATACCTCTCTGGTAGTGGAGGAAGACAGCACGTATCCATCTATAAACAGACCATGACACTACATACCTCTCTGGTAGTGCAGGAAGACAGCACGTATCCATCTATAGACAGACCATGACACTACATACCTCTCTGGTAGTGGAGGAAGATAGCACGTATCCATCTATAGACAGACCATGACACTACATACCTCTCTGGTAGTGGAGGAAGACAGCACGTATCCATCTATAGACATACCATGACACTACATACCTCTCTGGTAGTGGAGGAAGACAGCACGTATCCATCTATAGACAGACCATGACACTACATACCTCTCTGGTAGTGGAGGAAGGAAGCACGTATCCATCTATAGACAGACCATGACACTACATACCTCTCTGGTAGTGGAGGAAGACAGCATGTATCCATCTATAGACAGACCATGACACTACATACCTCTCTGGTAGTGGAGGAAGACAGCACGTATCCATCTATAGACAGACCATGACACTACATACCTCTCTGGTAGTGGAGGAAGGAAGCACGTATCCATCTATAGACAGACCATGACACTACATACCTCTCTGGTAGTGGAGGAAGGAAGCACGTATCCATCTATAGACAGACCATGACACTACATACCTCTCTGGTAGTGGAGGAAGACAGCACGTATCCATCTATAGACAGACCATGACACTACATACCTCTCTGGTAGTGGAGGAAGACAGCACGTATCCATCTATAGACAGACCATGACACTACATACCTCTCTGGTAGTGGAGGAAGACAGCACGTATCCATCTATAGACAGACCATGACACTACATACCTCTCTGGTAGTGGAGGAAGGAAGCACGTATCCATCTATAGACAGACCATGACACTACATACCTCTCTGGTAGTGGAGGAAGACAGCACGTATCCATCTATAGACAGACCATGACACTACATACCTCTCTGGTAGTGGAGGAAGGAAGCACGTATCCATCTATAGACAGGCCGTGGCACTTCTGCAGGATCTTCCACACCTTCTGGTAGAAGCCCATTGGGACCCTGTTGATGGCCCCATCCAGTCGTCTCCTCCTCAGCCACTGGCCCTGCCGCTCCTCCCACTGCAGTTGGCTGTCTGACCCCCCGGGGCCTACAGGGGACAGGATACCACTGGGGGTGGAGGGGCTGCTGCAACGCTACAGGGGGAGATACGTGTTCATATACGTACACAGTACACACACACACACCAGGTGAATTCAGGTGAAAGCTATGATCCCTTATTGATGTCACTTGTTAAATCCACTTCAATCAGTGTAGATGAAGGGGATGAGACAGGTTAAAGGATTTTTAAGCCTTGAGACCATTGAGACATGGATTGTGTACATGTGCCATTCAGAGGGTGAATGGGCAAGACAAAATATTTAAATGTCTTTGAATGGGGTGTGGTAGTAGGTGCCAAGAGCACCGGTTTGTATCAAGAACTACAACACTGCTGGGGTTTTCACACTTAACAGTTTCCTGTGTGTATCAAGAATGGTTCACCACCCAAAGGATAGGAGTCAACATGGGCCAGCATCCCTGTGGAACGCTTTCACCTTGTAGAGTCCATGCCCTGACGAATTGAGGCTGTTCTGAGGGCATGGGGGGTGTTCCTAATGTTTTGTACACTGTGTATATGCACACACTTAAGTGCAAAAACACATACATACACACATTCAAGTACAAACACACACAAGAGCGTACACTCCCCTGTTCATGTACCGACATGCATACCGACATGCATGTGTCACTCATGTTCACACACACACACACACACACACACACACACACACACACACACACACACACACACACACACACACACACACACACACACACACACACACACACACACACACACAGTCTTATGTTTTCCTGTTACTTTGAATCAAATACCGTACATGTTACCATGACGACACCAGCATGCTACAGGCCAGTACATGTTAGTACAGCCAGCATAAGGCAACGTAACGAAGAAAGACAAGCGTTCAGAGTGAACCTCATCTGCATGGTTTAGTGAACATGGGATAATGAGGGAGACATGGTTTACCGTGGAGCGGGGAGAGGTGACATTGCTGCTGATGGAATAACCACTGTTACTCATCTGGAAAGGAACAACATGGAGAAGACGTCATGTTGTCATCGAGGGAGAGACACCTTGGAAATACAGTTTAGATTATGATAAAACACTAGACACAGTTAAAGATGTGGGCTAGGAAACAGGCAGACATGATCAGCAGCTCAGCATGAGGTAAGGCACTACTGACTGTGTTCTAGTACAGCTGGTATGAATGGGCTTTCAGCTGGTGGCTTCATGTCATGTTATAATGGTTGGTTTCATTATGGTCTAGCTGTGGAGATTAGAGCTGATGAGGCAACATGACTATTAACTAACAAACTCAACCCACGCTGATCGGACGAAACGAGTATTCCAACTGCAATCAGAACCATACACCATTACAACATTATTACTACTATAGACAAAGAGCATTCTGTCATCATATCTAACTACAATCAAACATACAAAAAGAGCATTAGGTCTATACTGACCTGTAGATTAAATTATAGAGCATTAGGTCTATACTAACCTGTAGATTAAATTATAGAGCATTAGGTCTATACTAACCTGTAGATTAAATTATAGAGCATTAGGTCTATACTGACCTGTAGATTAAATTATAGAGCATTAGGTCTATACTAACCTGTAGATTAAATTATAGAGCATTAGGTCTATACTAACCTGTAGATTAAATTATAGAGCATTAGGTCTATACTAACCTGTAGATTAAATTATAGAGCATTAGGTCTATACTAACCTGTAGATTAAATTATAGAGCATTAGGTCTATACTAACCTGTAGATTAAATTATAGAGCATTAGGTCTATACTAACCTGTAGATTAAATTATAGAGCATTAGGTCTATACTAACCTGTAGATTAAATTATAAAGCATTAGGTCTATACTAACCTGTAGATTAAATTATAAAGCATTAGGTCTATACTAACCTGTAGATTAAATTATAGAGCATTAGGTCTATACTAACCTGTAGATTAAATTATAGAGCATTAGGTCTATACTAACCTGTAGATTAAATTATAGAGCATTAGGTCTATACTAACCTGTAGATTAAATTATAGAGCATTAGGTCTATACTAACCTGTAGATTAAATTATAGAGCATTAGGTCTATACTAACCTGTAGATTAAATTATAGAGCATTAGGTCTATACTAACCTGTAGATTAAATTATAGAGCATTAGGTCTATACTAACCTGTAGATTAAATTATAGAGCATTAGGTCTATACTAACCGTTAGATTAAACTACAGAGCATTAGGTCTATACTAACCTTTAGATTAAACTACAGAGCATTAGGTCTATACTGACCTGTAGATTAAATTATAAAGCATTAGGTCTATACTAACCCATAGATTAAATTATAGAGCATTAGGTCTATACTGACCTGTAGATTAAATTATAGAGCATTAGGTCTATACTAACCTGTAGATTAAATTATAGAGCATTAGGTCTATACTAACCTGTAGATTAAATTATAGAGCATTAGGTCTATACTAACCTGTAGATTAAATTATAGAGCATTAGGTCTATACTAACCTGTAGATTAAATTATAGAGCATTAGGTCTATACTAACCTGTAGATTAAATTATAGAGCATTAGGTCTATACTAACCGTTAGATTAAATTATAGAGCATTAGGTCTATACTAACCTGTAGATTAAATTATAGAGCATTAGGTCTATACTAACCTGTAGATTAAATTATAGAGCATTAGGTCTATACTAACCTGTAGATTAAATTATAGAGCATTAGGTCTATACTAACCGTTAGATTAAACTACAGAGCATTAGGTCTATACTAACCTTTAGATTAAACTACAGAGCATTAGGTCTATACTTACCTGTAGATTAAATTATAAAGCATTAGGTCTATACTAACCCATAGATTAAATTATAGAGCATTAGGTCTATACTGACCTGTAGATTAAATTATAGAGCATTAGGTCTATACTAACCTGTAGATTAAATTATAAAGCATTAGGTCTATACTAACCTGTAGATTAAATTATAGAGCATTAGGTCTATACTAACCTTTAGATTAAACTACAGAGCATTAGGTCTATACTGACCTGTAGATTAAATTATAGAGCATTAGGTCTATACTAACCTGTAGATTAAATTATAAAGCATTAGGTCTATACTAACCTGTAGATTAAATTATAAAGCATTAGGTCTATACTAACCTGTAGATTAAATTATAGAGCATTAGGTCTATACTAACCTGTAGATTAAATTATAAAGCATTAGGTCTATACTAACCTGTAGATTAAATTATAAAGCATTAGGTCTATACTAACCTGTAGATTAAATTATAGAGCATTAGGTCTATACTAACCTGTAGATTAAATTATAGAGCATTAGGTCTATACTAACCTTTAGATTAAATTATAGAGCATTAGGTCTATACTAACCTGTAGATTAAATTATAAAGCATTAGGTCTATACTAACCTGTAGATTAAATTATAAAGCATTAGGTCTATACTAACCTGTAGATTAAATTATAAAGCATTAGGTCTATACTAACCTGTAGATTAAATTATAAAGCATTAGGTCTATACTAACCTGTAGATTAAATTATAAAGCATTAGGTCTATACTAACCTGTAGATTAAATTATAAAGCATTAGGTCTATACTAACCTGTAGATTAAATTATAGGTCAAAGGAAATCAGGGGTCTCCAACCTTTTCTAGCATGAGAGCTACTTTTAAATTATGAAACATTTCACAAGATAAGCATACATTTTTTCCGAGCTTTCAAATAGGCAGTCTTTATTTTCCCAAATTCTGTTTTCTTGGGGGAATGTCATTCTGTCTAGTCAGAAGATGGTTATTATGATCCCTAACTGGCTAAACCAAGTGAATGACAAAAGCACACCACACAGACACAAAAGGGGCAATATTGCTGGAAATGAATGGTCAGATATTGTGTTCCGCTTGGCTTTAAGCCAGTTGTGGCTAACCAGGGGTGGTTGAATGTCAATGTGGATTTGATTGGATAGTAGCAGGGAGCTTGAGTTGTCTAATACTAGTGAGATTTGTTTATGACAGTTTGCGGTAGCTTGTGATGGACCTGTTGGAGAACCCTGATGTAGATATTCTCCATGACATGCAATAGTCAGCTGACGTGACCATACCTGTTTGATCTCACGCTTCAGCTTGCGGATGCCGGTGCGCTCCGTCTTAGTGGCTCCAGTGTGACCCAGCTCATGGATGGAGACAGCCGGGCTGGTGGCTGACGACTGCATAGGACGCACTGACACAGGAGAAAGGGACACAGACAACACAACAATTCATTTGACTCAATAAAATAGTACTACACCTGCAAAGATACCAGTACACCTGTAAAGATTTGAGAAGAATCAGAAAATGTATTAATACTGTAGAAACTACTAATGCTGGCTATGTAGGGGTCGGGGCTAGGGGTCTATGTAGGGGTCGGGGCTAGGGGTCTATGTAGGGGTCGGGATAGGGGCTGATTTGGGATTGGGAAAGACTCACTGCTCCTCTCCACCCCAAACTCCTTCCCACTGAGGATGTGATGTAGCAGGTTCTTCATGTCTGACGGACTCAAGTTCATCAGGCTCTCAGAGGCCTCCTCCCCTGCAGAGGACAGAAAGAGAGATGCCTGCAATGCTGAGTAGAGACACTCTGTAAAAACTCCCCAGGCACTTCCACACTAAAGGCCAAACAGCTCAACATCCAGATACAGTAGTGTTACTACTAACCAGGTTTACCTGAAATAACTACCAGAGCCCTATTCAGATGGTGAGTCTACTGAGGCCTTTAGAACACAGCTGATATATTCTACCATTCTAAGAATGGTACTGAACCCTACCTGAGCAGTGTAGACCGAACCCTACCTGAGCAGTGTAGACCGAACCCTACCTGAGCAGTGTAGACCGAACCCTACCTGAGCAGTGTAGACCGAACCCTACCTGAGCAGTGTAGACCGAACCCTACCTGAGCAGTGTAGACCGAACCCTACCTGAGCAGTGTAGACCGAACCCTACCTGAGCAGTGCAGACAACCCTACCTGAGCAGTGTAGACCGAACCCTACCTGAGCAGTGTAGACCGAACCCTACCTGAGCAGTGCAGACAACCCTACCTGAGCAGTGTAGACCGAACCCTACCTGAGCAGTGTAGACCGAACCCTACCTGAGCAGTGCAGACAACCCTACCTGAGCAGTGTAGACAACCCTACCTGAGCAGTGTAGACCGAACCCTACCTGAGCAGTGCAGACAACCCTACCTGAGCAGTGTAGACTGCGGGCCAGCTCTGTAGCCATCACCTGCATGATGAGTCCGATTCGGAGACGCAGCATGTCCCCAAACAGAGCCGGCTGGGAGCGGACGTACATGGCCAGGTACACTATGATCTCCTGCACCATCACAATACAGCAGTCATTACTTTCCCTTCATCACAGAGACTTGTTACAAAACTGACCAAAGTTTGCTTTAACATCTCAAGCTAGACTCGCACCAGGCAGAGAATTTTGACGGAAATGGGCATCTGTAAGCATCTCATATAATCACAGTTGTAATTTGTTGTACCTGAGTGAGCACAGCGATGCTGATGTCCTGCCCACTGGCCTCATAGATCAGAGAGTTGAGCTCTTCTGGAGGAAGAGGAGCTGAGATGACTTTCTCCCTGGGCTCCGGTGGTAACCCCACTGTCAGCTGCTTGTGGTGGGAGATGAGATCTGTACAGGCCTCAGCCAGCACCTCCACTCTCTTTCTCAGGATACCAGAGATGTATCTGATCAGACCCCACTCCTTGTTGGCCCCAGCCTGGGCATACAGCTCCTCCAGGAGACACCTCACACTGACCCCACCCTGACCCCCCACGTCCACCAGCCAATCAGCACCTTTTAGGATAGAGAGAATTACATTTCATTCAGTTCAATTCAATCTGAGGAGTCAATTCATTTCAACTCAACCTGAGGAGTCAATTCAATTGAACTCAACCTGAGGAGTCAATTCAGTGTAATTCAAACCTAAACATGTAGAGAATTCAATTAAATTTGGTTCAATTCAAAGATTCAATTCAATCCAACACGTGTACAATCTAATCCAGGGGTGGGAACAATATGGCCCATTTGAGCCGACCCGCAGGAGGTTGGAGTTAAACAACAAATGGGGGAAATGATTATTTTGTGTGTAAAAAAGAAACTCCAGGCCATCCTTGAACACCTACAACTAAACAGAGAGTGTGTAGAAATGATAATGGACCTTAACACTTTGCCCACCTCTGATCTAAATCAGTACCTTTCATCACACACAGGATGTAGAGTATGTCTGCCTGGTCCTGCAGTGTGGGACACTCCTTCAACTGTCTCACCAGAGAGCCAAAGTCTGTGTTACCCTGGGAGTCCCGCGGCAGCTGGAGGTCTGCAATACTGGGGGCCTGACAGCAAAGATACACACACACACTCATTAGAGGATCCAAACACACAGATGCACCAGAAAGACAGTGCTGGAGTTTGTTGTTGGTGTAGGCTAACTGACCTTGGGCTGCTGTTGATGTGGTGTGTGGTGGTGTGGTTGGTGTGGATGGAGCGGTGTGAGCTGGGCCACGTGCAGTAGGTTGAGGGATTTACGGTGCTTGCTCATGATGGGAGTCATAGGAAGATACATGGAGGCCTCTGTAAGAAACAAAACTCACCATACAGTATTTGTATTTATTATGGATCCACATTAGTTCCTGCCAAGGCAGCAGCTACTCTTTCAGGGTATCAGCAACATTAAGGCAGTTAAATCAATACAATACATTCACAACAGATTTCACAACATATTAAGTGTGTGTCCTCAGGCCCCTACTCTACTACCACATATCTACTACCACATACTTACAGAGTACCATACAGTAGAAACCTACAGTCCCAACCATACAGTACGAAACCTACAGAGTCCCAACCATACAGTAGAAACCTACAGAGTCCCAACCATACAGTAGAAACCTACAGAGTCCCAACCATACAGTAGAAACCTACAGAGTCCCAACCATACAGTAGAAACCTACAGAGTCCCAACCATACAGTAGAAACCTACAGAGTCCCAACCATACAGTAGAAACCTACAGAGTCCCAACCATACAGTAGAAACCTACAGAGTCCCAACCATACAGCAGAAACCTACAGAGTTCCAACCATACAGTAGAAACCTACAGAGTCCCAACCATACAGTAGAAACCAACAGAGTCCCAACCATACAGTAGAAACCTACAGAGTCCCAACCATACAGCAGAAACCAACAGTCCCAACCATACAGTAGAAACCTACAGAGTCCCAACCATACAGTAGAAACCAACAGAGTCCCAACCATACAGTAGAAACCTACAGAGTCCCAACCATACAGTAGAAACCAACAGAGTCCCAACCATACAGTAGAAACCAACAGAGTCCCAACCATACAGTAGAAACAACAGAGTCCCAACCATACAGCAGAAACCAACAGAGTCCCAACCATACAGCAGAAACCTACAGAGTCCCAACCATACAGTAGAAACCTACAGAGTCCCAACCATACAGTAGAAACCTACAGAGTCCCAACCATACAGTAGAAACAACAGAGTCCCAACCATACAGTAGAAACCAACAGAGTCCCAACCATACAGCAGAAACCAACAGAGTCCCAACCATACAGTAGAAACCAACAGAGTCCCAACCATACAGTACAAGTCCCAACCATACAGTACAAGTCCCAACCATACAGTAGAAACCAACAGAGTCCCAACCATACAGTACAAGTCCCAACCATACAGTAGAAACCAACAGAGTCCCAACCATACAGTAGAAACCTACAGTCCCAACCATACAGTAGAAACCAACAGAGTCCCAACCATACAGTAGAAACCAACAGAGTCCCAACCATACAGTAGAAACCTACAGTCCCAACCATACAGTAGAAACCAACAGAGTCCCAACCATACAGTAGAAACCTACAGTCCCAACCATACAGTAGAAACCAACAGAGTCCCATACATACGCCTATACATTACCCTAAACCTAACACTTGGTGAATAAACAAACAGTAAATGTGATGATAACTTACTAGGCATGTTGAGGCCTTGGACCTGGGCCATGAAGGAGAGGATGTCTCTGGTGGTGTGTTCAGCACTAAACACGTGGTGCTGCCCCCTCTGGATGGGAGGGAGATGACACTTGGTGGCTGTGCTCTGCATCAGCTGGCTGAGGTAGTGGTCAAATATGTCCTTGGAGCTGCCTGGAGGGGGGCGGGAGTTAAATGTAGACTCAGCAATATGATATTACATACCGCAAGCACAAACATGCAAACACAAATACAAAACACACACACCAATGACCTATACAGACACACACAGCACACCACGACTGACGTACCTGAGGGGACATAACTTTCTTCTTCATCTTCCTCATCTTCTTCATTCTCCAGCAGGTCGTCATCAGTGTCTCCGTCGAGGAAGCTGAGCTCTGTGTGGAACGAGGTAGTCTGGAAGCTGGAGATGTTTGCCATCTGAACCCTGCAAAACACACAAGATGGAATGGAACCAAATAGGACATCACTAGAACTTCCACAACCAGGGATGTAGTGACATAAATAGTGGAGCCTAGCATTTCATTCTGTAAATATCCAGAGAGCTGTCTTAAGGTGAGTGACCTTAGAAATGGTAAGAGAGTCAGTCTGACCTTGCCCCTCCAAAGTATCCATCGTGCAGCTTCCTCAGAGTGGACAGAATACACGGGTCGATGCTCTCACCATCATCCACTGGGAACAACAAGGGAAACATGATCAATTAACCAACCAATCAATAAACGTTGTTTGTCCCATACAGAATGTAGTTTCCCAGCAAGAGTCAGTTTCCTGGACACAGATTAAGCCTTGAATTCCCATTTAAATAAATGTTTAGTCCAGAAGTCACACAAACAACACAGAATGATTACCCAGCATGCTGTGTGTGATGGGGAACGGGAGGGTATTTACCCAGCATGCTGTGTGTGATGGGGAAGGGGAGGGTATTTACCTAGCATTCTGTGTGTGATGGGGAAGGTGTAGTTATTTACCCAGCATGCTGTGTGTGATGGGGAAGGGGAGGGTATTTACCCAGCATGCTGTGCGTGACGGGGAAGGGTATTTACCCAGCATGCTGTGTGTGACGGGGAAGGGGAGGGTATTTACCCAGCATGCTGTGTGTGATGGGGAAGGTCAGGGTAGGGCGTCCGGTCATCCTCCAGGAGGAGGAGAGATAGGACAGCTCCGTCCTTAGCATCTCCACTATCATCTGGTTGTCCAGAGCCAGGTAGAAGTGATGCTGGTCCAGGAACTAAAGGAGAGGAGAGAGATGGCCAAAACTACTGCTCCAGCCCAAACACACCTGATTCAGTCCTACATAAATACACCTGATTCAGCCCTACACAAACACACCTGATTCAGCCCTACATAAATACACCTGATTCAGCCCTACACAAACACACCTGATTCAGCCCTACATAAATACACCTGATTCAGCCCTACACAAACACACCTGATTCAGTCCTACATAAATACACCTGATTCAGCCCTACACAAACACACCTGATTCAGCCCTACATAAATACACCTGATTCAGCCCTACACAAACACACCTGATTCAGCCCTACACAAATACACCTGATTCAGCCCTACACAAACACACCTGATTCAGCCCTACACAAATATACCTGATTCAGCTAATCAAGGTCTTGATGAGCAGATAATTAGTAGAATCAGGGGCCGTATCCAAATATATATACACTGAGGTCACCCGACCTCAACCCAATAGAGATGGTTTGGGATGAGTTGGACCGCATAATGAAGGAAAAGCAGCCAACAAGTGCTCAGCATATGTGGGAACTCCTTCAAGACTGTTGGAAAAGCATTCCAGGTGAAGCTGGTTGAAAGAATGCCAAGAGTGTTCAAAGCTGTCATTAAGGCAAAGGGTGGCTACTTTGAAAAATCTCAAATATAAAATATATTTTGATTTGTTTAACACTTTTCTGGTTACTACATGAGTCCATATTTTATAGTTTTGATGTCTTCACTATTATTCTACAATGTAGAAAATAGTACAAATAAAGAAAAATCCTTGAATGAGTAGGTGTGTCCAAACTTTTGACTGTCGTGATTACCAGCTGAGATCAACTTTCATGATTTTCCTCCTGGTTCAGAGTTTGGTTGGGCAGTATCTTAACATCATCCTAAAACCTACTCTGAGCTGGGAGTTATTTTAAAGTCTTAAAACAGGTTTTAACCAGATTCCTGCTTTGTGGATACAGCCCTAGGTGTGCTAGATTAGGATTTAACAAGAGCATTTAGGGAGATAGGACCTCTACTGTCTTAAGGTAATAACAAGGTAGGTCACCTGAGGGGTGAATGTGTAGGTGCGGTTCCGGATCTTGTAGAATTTCGAGGTTCCCAGAACTCCAATGTGCCTGTATGGCCTCCCGCTCAGATTCAACTTCTTGCAGTTTCCTGTGAAACAAGTCATTAGCATTGTAGTGCTTATGAAGGCTTTATAAATGCTCTACAAAGGCTTTCTAAGTACTTGTAACTGTACCCAGTTTGACGTAGACGTGGCTGAGGATGCGAGCAGGCATGACTCTGATGGGCTGGACCTCAGAGATGGTCTGGACCTCTATTTCATCGTTCTTCAGCAGCTCCTGGATCTCCTTCGACTCTGCTAACACACACACTGCCAACGTACACACACACACATACACAGAGAAACAAATTAAGGTATGTACACAGAAACAAATGGTTTGTACATGCACATACATGAAGGCACACACACACCACACACACACACACACACACACACACACACACACAAGGGAACGGAAACTCTCAGATAGGCAGCCCTGACCACAGAGCAAATGATCTTAACAAAACAAGTTAAATAAATAACAAGTCTAGAACTGTATATTACTTCTACAGTTAAAGGATGTAAAATGTCTTCCAGCTGCATGAGAGGAAATTAGACATGCTGCAAACCTTGTACAACTACGTCCGGCTTGAAATTGGTGGAGAATCGCCTGTTGAGAGGGTCGATCTCTCCAGGGGCGAGGAATCCCTTGAAGGAACAGACAGAGAGAGAGAACAGTGAGGCGAGAAAACCACCAACCAACACCTCACTGTGGTAGACAGAGACAGAGTCAGTCTATTAGAAGACGCCAGCAGGATGTTTTTACCTCAGCCAGCAGAGAGCTAACAATGTAGAGGGACTGTCCCCACATGTGAGGTAACTGACCCATAGCCACTCTGTCCACGGAGTGAGGGTTCCCGTACTCTTCCTCCATCTGAGGGAAACACCACACATTTACAGTCTTCCTCACTTAGTTGTAGGGACATTGTTACTTATCAGGATTCAGAAAGGTAGCAAGTGTAGACTGTTACTTCTCCGCAGCCCATATTGGCTCAAGGAGTAAAGCTGACGTGCCCTAAAGAAAGACGGATTTCCAATTTACACATGGACAATAAAGTTGTATTCAAAGGGCCATGGCGATACCTTTTCAGGTGGGACAGCGTAGAGCTCAGGCATCAGGCAGATCCCGGGCTTCCCTCTGATCAGGACTTCTTCCAGAGCATCTCTGTACTCCTGCACCTGGAGACAGGAACCAGGAAAGGACATGTTATACATGCAGACACGTGGCCTGGGGTGGTCTAGCGGTCTGACATCACCCGCTCTGAGACCTAGAAGTAGTTGTTTCTCTTGATCTGAATTGGACACAGCTTTTGTGGAGTGACAGGTAACGATGCTTCATGGGTGACAGGAGTGGATGTATTCAGAGGGTCTCAGGATGGAACCCAGGTTGGGACGAGGAGAAGGACAGAACCAACACTGCCACACACACCTGTACTAGGTCTCCACTGAAGATGCCGTCCAGAATGAGGTAGGTCCAGAACACTGGCCATTCACATTCTATATTCTCAAACAGTTTGAGTTCAGCTGGGTCGTAGTGGAGACGGGACGGGTCCTGAGAAAAACATAGACAAACACGGAAATATTACACCAAATTTCTTATCTAAAAAGAACAAGGCTAATCTTTAAACGAGAGTTAAATGAAAGGAAAAACCCACTACAGGACTATCTTTTGGTATTTTTTTCATTAGTCCACTAATAATACAGTACCAAAATGTTTTGCATGTCAGCAGTCAAGTTTTCAAGATATTGGACTTTCAAGAAGGAAAGTAGTGTCACTTGCCACATCATCATAAGATGCAAAACGCATCATGATGATGTGGCAAGTAACACTTTGTGGACGAATGACAAAAATACCAACAGATTTTAAGTGTATTTTTCCTTTAATTTATACTGTTTTATCTGTAACCACGTTTACCGTGAATTCCGGACTATAAGCCGCAACTTTTTTCCCACGCTTTGAACTTCGCGGCTTAAACAATGACGTAGCTAATATATGGATTTTTCCCGCTTTCAAATTTGTGGGTCCTGACAGCGTGGAGCATTGTCAAAAAATCCACTATCATCAATGGGTTTCGAAAGGCTGGACTGCTGCGTGTTGAAGAGGGCTCAGCGGGAGATTTGCCTCCGGATGAAAGTGACGAGAGCGACAATGAAAACGATCCAATATCGGATGAAGCAATTCTCAGGCTATTCAACTCCGACACCGAAGGAGATGGTTTCAGTGCACAGGAGGAGGAAGATGGTGACCAATGACTTTCTTGGTAGGCTACTGTTTACTGCTAATTTTTTATTTTTTGTTACAAGCCGTGTTTCGTTAAAGCCTATTTATTTTTGTTACAAGCCGTGTTTCGTTAAAGCCTGTGTAAAGTTCATTTGTTTCAATGTACCGGTAGGCACCTGCGGCTTATAAACATGTGCGGCTTATTTATGTTCAAAATAAAATAAAAAATTAAATTCAGTGGGTGCGGCTTATATTCAGGTGCGCTTAATAGTCCGGAAATTACGGTACATCATGACAGCTGTGATGGAAACAGGACGTTTTGCTGTAATTTTATAAACGCCAACAGGTAATTTGTTCGTTCAACATGGTGGGATCTTGGTGAGTAAAATGTATTATGCAGGAAATAGCGGTTCGAACGCCTTTATGCACAAATATTGATATAATAACCATCATATCGAAGTAAACTTGGTGTCACGCGATGATATGTTCTGTTGTCCTCCCACTACGACTCGGGACAGCACGCAGTTTATTAGGCTACAGAGGAAATAAATTATGATGAACTTCACAGGATGGTGAAAGTACAAGGTGATGAGCTTGATGCTCCTTTCCAATAAATATCGAGGGTCTTATTTTGGTGACACGATGATCGATGCTTGGTTGCCGTTTGACAAATAACAATATTTTCACTCTTATCAATAATAATGTAATCATGTAGACGAGCCTACACACACTGTATCTGCCAGCTGTTGGCTAGAGCGCAGACACAAGACCATTGGATGGAAATCTAGTTTATTTCACACAGTAAGGAGAAAAACATACAAATCTGTACAGTACCTCTCTTGGGCATCTGTATCCATCTCTGATGAAACGGCAGCAGCCATAGCGTCCCTGGAGAAGAGAATGGAGTCATTTAGAAACGTCATTCTAGAGCACCATTAAGCATAGCCAATGGAGGTTTCCCATTGGCATCCTTTACCGTCCAGGACTAGGCTTAATCTGAGTCTGGGAATCAACTAGCCCCTAAAGTGTATCTGTGGTCCAGTCTAGACAGGCTCCTATCTACCTGTATATTGGGTATGACCTCACTGTATCTGTGGTCCAGTATAGACAGGCTCCTATCTACCTGTATATTGGATATGATCTCACTGTATCTGTGGTCCAGTCTAGACAGGCTCCTATCTACCTGTATATTGGGTATGACCTCACTGCATCTGTGGTCCAGTCTAGACAGGCTCCTATCTACCTGTATCTTGGCTATGACCTCACTGTATCTGTGGTCCAGTCTAGACAGGCTCCTATCTACCTGTATCTTGGATATGATCTCACTGTATCTGTGGTCCAGTCTAGACAGGCTCCTATCTACCTGTATATTGGGTATGACCTCACTGTATCTGTGGTCCAGTCTAGACAGGCTCCTATCTACCTGTATCTTGGATATGATCTCACTGTATCTGTGGTCCAGTATAGACAGGGTCCTATCTACCTGTATCTTGGGTATGATCTCACTGTGTCTGTGGTCCAGTCTAGACAGGATCCTATCTACCTGTAGCCTGGATATGATCTCAGTCTTAGTGATGGTGACCAGGTCTGCGTCCTCCACAGCGAAGGCAGGGAAGGAGATGATTGACAGGAGACCAGCATCAATCTCTTTAGAGGTGGAGGCTCGTGGCAGCATGGAGCACAGGATAGCCTGGAGAGGTCAAATAGAAACGGGTCAGTTTCTGACAGATGGCGTCATTCTGACACCACCGTGTTGCCAGGAGACATCAGTCATGCTAGCTGACGTAAGACAATGGTCAGTTTCATACATATAATTTTAAGGTTTATAAAATAATCTGCTTAAACCAGACTGGACACTGCCCTCACCAGGCTAGAGAAGATTAAACCAGACTGGACACTGCCCTCACCAGGCTAGAGAAGATTAAACCAGACTGGACACTGCCCTCACCAAGCTAGAGAAGATTAAACCAGACTGGACACTGCCCTCACCAGGCTAGAGAAGATAGGACATGTTTATCACAGTACCTGGCAGTGCTCCACCTCGTCCGGCAAAACGTGAATGACAGATTTGGGTCCTCCATGAGCCCCAAAGAGGTCCAGCTCATCAATGGCCTCCAATGCAGCCTGAACATAAAACCCAACAGGTTGTTGTTTTAGGAGTTTAGATATAGTAGCTGTGTTGCGATAAGAGGACTGTTATGAGTCTAGATATGGTAGTTAAGATACGATTTGAGGCATAAAAGGAGACCATGTATTATCATTGTTACATATAGGACACGTATTACATCTAAAGCATCAGTACCTTGGCCATTCCCACAGAGCTGGTGTTCAGTTCTGGGATCCCCTGATTGGTCTTGTCCCCTCGCTCCCACATCCCATAATCCTGCACAGAGAGAGACACACACAGAGTTACCATGACAACCAGGTTTAAAATAATTTGAACCTATATATAATTGTATTTTACCTAATCCAATATATACAGTATATTCTATTTACACAAATAGTAATCAGTAGAACATATGCACTCTGTTTTAACTCCTCACGTCGGTTCAGAAACTGTGCTATTCTCAGAAAAGGACAACGCTGACAGGGAGATTCTGGACTATCTGCTTATTCTGGTTAGGGAAGTCGCTAACTAAGAGACATTCTCCTGGATGGGAAATGTATTCTGGTTAGTGAAGTCGCTAACCAAGACATATTCTCCTGGATGGGAAATGTATTCTGGTTAGTGAAGTCGCTAACTAAGACATATTCTCCTGGATGGGAAATGTATTCTGGTTAGTGAAGTTGCTAACCAAGACATATTCTCCTGGATGGGAAATGTATTCTGGTTAGTGAAGTCGCTAACGAAGACATATTCTCCTGGATAAGAAATGTATTCTGGTTAGTGAAGTTGCTAACTAAGACATATTCTCCTGGATGGGAAATGTATTCTGGTTAGTGAAGTCGCTAACTAAGACACATTCTCCTGGATGGGAAATGTATTCTGGTTAGTGAAGTTGCTAACTAAGACATATTCTCCTGGATGGGAAATGTATTCTGCTTAGTGAAGTCGCTAACTAAGACACATTCTCCTGAATGGGAAACGTCAGTTGTTGACCAGTTGAACCGTTTATTTTTCAGTACCATGTCAGCTCTCTGTTGACATCATGTTAATGCTATATTTGGCTAAGTAGTTTTTACCTGTTAGTTTATAATTATCTGTTGTAGCTGACTACACACACTTTTGACCTGTTGGCGCTTTTAACCTAAAAATATGTTGATGCTTTTGGGGTTAAGTGCTGATGTTCCCATGTTGACCAATGAAATGTATTGAAAGTTATTTTACCAACCAATCAGAAAGTTCACTGCGTGGGTATTTCCAATATACTGTATAAGCCATGTAAAAGGTCTTGTTTGGTAATGTGTTCATCTATAGTCTCCACTATCTCTACAGGTATTCCTATGTGATCTTCAGTAATAGTATTGCTTCTCTCTCCATTACTGTTCACACTTCTATTACTTCCTGCTAAGTCGTATGCTAGTGAGGTTAGAAGAATAGAGCCTCGCTCAAACAGACCTTGAACATTACCTACCGCAACTTTATAAGCAGCCTCAATGTAGAAGACCAGGTTCTGGATAAACGCCACTTCATGCAGCGTTGATATGATACGAAGACCTGGAGAAGACCAGAGAGTGATAAAGAACAACGCCGCTGGTATACAGTCAAGTTATTTCACAATGACACGATCCACCACACACACACACCCCCACACACACACACACACACACACAGTACGGTACCTGAGGCGGTCATCTGAGCCAAGACCAGCAGGTACAGAGAGGTGGCATCAACCTGCAGGTGTCCCCACTGATCGTCCCCCACCACGGTAGCACAGGTGGGGGTGTGGTACTTGGCGTGCAAGCAGTCCTTGGGGCTCTGGGTGTGTTTAAACTTCTCCACCTTGGCCACCTGTAGTCAGACACACTGACATGCTCAGGAAAGGCTATTACACAGCCAGACCAAGGGAGAAACACATACAGAAATGCTCCCACAGTATAGTGCATTGTTGCCCTTATGCCATATACTAGTGACTGTGTTGTTACATGGTAGAAGAAATGGGACAGTAACCACGGTAACCCACCTGTCGCATCATACACTGGAGCAGCCCTTGCATCAGCTTGACAACACTCTGTAGAATAATACAAATATAGATATTTACCACACCTTACATGGATCGGTAACTCCTGCTTTCCCAAGTTTATCTATTCAGGACTCCAAGGACTGAAATATGCCAATCTCTGCCTGTGGCCTACAACATAGATCAGAGGACAACATGCATGGAAAACACTAAAATGTTTCTGTAAAGGAATGTTTTGTTTTGACACAGTGTGGTCATGAGGTCGGGGCCTTGCACAGTACAGTAAGTATGGAGGACACAACACAGATCACACAGTACAGTAAGTATGGAGGACACAACACAGATCACACAGTAAGTATGGAGGACACAACACAGATCACACAGTACAGTAAGTATGGAGGACACAACACAGATCACACAGTACAGTAAGTATGGAGGACACAACACAGATCACACAGTACAGTAAGTATGGGGGACACAACACAGATCACACAGTACAGTAAGTATGGGGGACACCACAGATCACACAGTACAGTAAGTATGGAGGACACAACACAGATCACACAGTACAGTAAGTATGGAGGACACAACACAGATCACACAGTACAGTAAGTATGGAGGACACAACACAGATCACACAGTACAGTAAGTATGGGGGACACAACACAGATCACACAGTACAGTAAGTATGGGGGACACCACAGATCACACAGTACAGTAAGTATGGAGGACACAACACAGATCACACAGTACAGTAAGTATGGAGGACACAACACAGATCACACAGTACAGTAAGTATGGAGGACACAACACAGATCACACAGTACAGTAAGTATGGAGGACACAACACAGATCACACAGTACAGTAAGTATGGGGGACACAACACAGATCACACAGTACAGTAAGTATGGGGGACACAACACAGATCACACAGTACAGTAAGTATGGGGGACACAACACAGATCACACAGTACAGTAAGTATGGGGGACACAACACAGATCACACAGTACAGTAAGTATGGAGGACACAACACAGATCACACAGTACAGTAAGTATGGGGGACACAACACAGATCACACAGTACAGTAAGTATGGAGGACACAACACAGATCACACAGTACAGTAAGTATGGGGGACAACACAGATCACACAGTACAGTAAGTATGGAGGACACAACACAGATCACACAGTACAGTAAGTATGGGGGACAACACAGATCACACAGTACAGTCAGTATGGGGGACACAACACAGATCACACAGTACAGTAAGTATGGGGGACAACACAGATCACACAGTACAGTCAGTATGGGGGACACAACACAGATCACACAGTACAGTCAGTATGGGGGACACAACACTATTTTGACAGAGCATGCTGTGAGATGGGAGCCAGCCAGTCACCTGCTCCAGTTCGTAGGCCTTGGCCTTGTCCTCATCCCGGTCAGCGTTCTTCCTGTAGGCCATCCCCAGACCCCACACCGCCAGGATGCTGTAGACATTGTCACGCACCCAGGCATCTGGCAGCTGGACACTGCAGGGCAACAGGCCGGTTACTGGGTTCTGGAGACACACACACAGGTTAGACAGGCAGTTTAGACAGGCAGGTAGATAGATATCTAAGTCTGGGCTCTGGCCGGGCCACTCAAGGACATTCACAGACTTGTCCCGAAGTCACTCCTACTGTACGTTGTCTTGGCTGTGTACTTAGGGTCCTTGTCCTGTTGGAAGGTGAACCTTCAACCTAGCCTGAGGTCATGAGAGCTCTGGAGCAGGTTTTCATCAAGAATCTCTGTGTACTTTGCTCTGTTCATCTTTCCCTCGATTCGGACTAGTCTCTCAGTCCCTGCCGCTGAAAAACATCCCCACAGCATGATGCTGCCACCACCATGCTTCACCGTAGGGATGGTGCCAGGTTTCCTCCAGACGTGACTCTTGGCATTCAGGCCAAAGAGTTAAATCTTGGTTTCATCAAATCAAATTGTATGTCACATCACATGTGTCGAATACAACAGGTGTAGACCTCCCAGTGAAATGCTTACTTACAAGCCCTTAAACAACAATGCTTTAAGGAATTTTTTTTTAAAATAAGTGTTAAGTAAAAAATAGATAAGTAAAAAATAGAAAATAAAAGTAACAAATAATTAAACAGCAGCAGTAAAATAACAGGCTAGGCTATATACAGGGGGTACCGGTACAGAGTTAATGTGTGGGGGTACCGGTTAGTTGAGATAATATGTACATGTAGCTAGAGTTAAAGTGACTATGCATAGATTATAAACAGAGAGTAGCAGCAGCGTAAAAGAGGGGTCTGGGTAGCCAGAGAATCTTGTTTCTCATGGTCTGGGCGTCCTTTAGGTGCCTTTTGGCAAACTCCAAGCGGGCTGCCATGTGCCTTTTACTGAGGAGTGACTTCCGTCTGGCCACTCTACCATAAAGGCCTGATTGATGGAGTGCTGCAGAAGGTTATCCCATCTCCACAGAGGAACTCTGAAGCTCTGTCAGAGTGACCATTGGGTTATTGGTTCCCTCCCGGACCAAGCCCCTTCTCCCCTGATGGCTCAGTTTGGCCAGGCAGCCAGCTCTACTTCTTTCCTTTAAGAATGATGGAGGCCACTGTGTTCTTGGGGACCTTCAATGCTGCAGAAATGTTATTCTACCCTTCCCCAGATCTGTGCCTCGACACAATCCTGTCTCGGAGCTCTACGGACAATTCCTTCGACCTCACGGCTTGGTTTTTGCTCTGACATGCACTGTCAACTGTGGGACCTTATATTGACAGGTGTGTGCCTTCCAAATCATGTCATAACAATTGAATTTACCACAGGTGGACTCCAATCAAGTTTTAGAGAACAGCTCAAGGATGATCAATTGAAACAGCATACACCTGAGCTCAATTTCGAGTCCCATAGCAAAGTGTCTGAAAATGTATGTAAATAAGGTATTTTTGTTTTTAAAAACCGGTTTTCGCTTTGTCATTATGGGGTATGATGTGTAGATTGATGAGGGGAAAAATATATTTAAATTAAGCTGTAACATAACAAAATGTGGAATAAGTCAAGGGGTCTGAACAGTTTCCAAATGCACTGTAGCTGGCCACTAGATATATATATACACATACATACATACATACATACATACATACATACATACATACATACATACACACACACACACACCCATATTTATGTTGATTCATTTTCCCTTTTGTACATCGTTACACCACTGTATAAAGACATAATATGACATTTGAAATGTCTTTATTCTTTGGAACTTTTGTGAGTGTAATGTTTACTGTTCATTTTTTTATTGTTTATTTCACTTTAGTTTATCATCTTTTTCACTTGCTTTGGCAATGTAAACAAATGTTTCCCATGCTAATATAGCCCCTTAAATTGAAATTGAATTGAGAGAGAGAGAGAAGGACTGTTGACTGAACTCAAGTAGAGTAGATAAGACAAATACTTTCTATGTTCTCTCTCTATTTTAAGTTGACCTTTGTCCAAGCTTTTATTTATTTTAGGGAGTCCACGCCGGGACAGTTTGCCCAGAGCTATTGACTCTTGGCTTTCTAAGGATAAGTAACAGACATTTAGCCTACTGTGGGGATTTTACTGAGGTATCAATGTCATTAGACCTATTGTGCATGACTTCTTTCATTGCAAATGGCAACTGTACGACTGTTATTCGTCACCAGGTATGGTGTCTGGCAGTGGTACGTGATATAATGAAACATACCTGGTGACATAGAATAGTCTCATGAACGAGCCTGGCGAATCCATCGAGCTTCACACCTGAGTTACTGCGGCTCCGCATGTTGCCGTCTCTAGCTGTCAATATGAAATGATAACAGACGGGTAGTTAGAGCAGGATTATTTATAGTGGGGTACAGTAGTCGTGAGTCCTGACTACATGTGAAGCATTCGCAATAGTAAAAGTACTGCAGTATGCTGTAATCAAATAACATTACTTTGCATAGAAAGTCACCTACCTTGAACCCATCAGTTATTGTGCAATACATAAATATCGCTGTTGACAGCTTTGCAGTAGCAGCTAACAATTCCACATTCATTCAACGAATTTCATAAAACTCCTAGTTGCTGCAGCGCGGGAGCATCAGTGTCAAAATATGACCGAATACTTCACGTCGCAGAGGTGTTTTTAGCTCAACATACACCATTCCTTCACACGTAACAGATTACTGCTCCTTTCGGTCTCTCAATCTGCCTCTCCTCTTCCTGATGTGGACAGAATGTTCTGTATACAGTTGCCATAAAGGGGGCGCTAGAGCAGCCAATGTAGAGAAGATGACTTGGTTATTACGTTTATGAAGTATTGTTAGAATCTGTTGTTTTTAACATAACATAGATCTAGATTTAAACCAACAAAGAGTGCCTGATTTGTTTTCGGCTTTGCTTTCTCTTTTACTTCGTGTGGTCTTTGTATCACCTCGGCATCATTCTGTTCAAGCTAATATTTTCATATTTTCAAAATACTTTGACTGATGCCGGTGCGACCCCACCTAGTCCATTTACATTCTGCACGCATAGTAAACAAGGACTGGGATAACGGAATATTTAAGCCAATCAAAAATCCGGACAGTAGATGTGTTAACCAATCAAAATAGATGTAACTGCATCCCCGCTGAACGCTTGACTTCACGGGGTGGACTGTACATTTCTATTGAATAGATCTGAATCAACAATTCATAGTGTTTTTGAGTCAACAATCAGGATAAAGGTACGTTTTACCTCCTTATTTGTTAGACCAGTCGTTGCAATTGCACATGTTGAACGAAAAAGCGTCCTGTGCTTCTGATAATGTCCACAAAAAGCCATTGAAAAAGTAGCTAGCTAGACATCCTTACTGTGCATGTTAGCTGCTAGCGCTAGTTACGCAAAGATTGTTCCTCTGTCCATCTCTGAGCTAGCTTTACACTCAAATTTGATGGATATACTGAGGGACATAAGCTACCTAACTAACAACAACTAGGCTAACTAGTTATATGACTGGGAAAATGTCTGTGTTTTGATAGGAAAATCCTCAGTTGGCTAGATAGTTAGACAGAGAAGACCATATGAGGTCTTGACTATGGAGAAGACCTTTCACTAGCTATGAAAGCAAACTACCATTTATGTTTTGCTACTTTACCTCCTTGCTCCAACATACACCCTCTCACCCTGCCTCTATTTATCACTTTACTGAACAGACTGGGTTCAAGTCTCCTGTGCTCCTTAAGACGGAATCATCCCGATGAGCTAAAGCCTACCAAACCACCTCTGTTACACTTGTATTGATCCTTGTCTCCTCTCATATCTCCTCTCACCTTCCTCCTTCCCACTCCTCTGTCCCCTATCATTCGCCCTTTCTCTCCTCGCCCCATCCCCTCTCCCTCCTCCTCCCATCCCCTCTCCCTCCTCTCCTCCCATCCCCTCTTCCTCCTCTCACCTTCCTCCTTCCCACTCCTCTGTCCCCTATCATTCGCCCTTTCTCTCCTCGCCCCATCCCCTCTCCCTCCTCCTCCCATCCCCTCTCCCTCCTCTCCTCCCATCCCCTCTCCCTCCTCTGCCCTTCCCTCTGTCCTCTCCTCCATCCTCCTCTCATTCTCCCTCTCTCTCCTCCTGTCCTCTCCCCTGTCCCTCTCATTCTTTCTCCTCTCCTCTGTCCTCATCTCTTCTCCTCCCTCCCACTAGATGCAGTTCATGCTGCTGTTCAGTCGGCAGGGTAAGCTGCGGCTGCAGAAGTGGTATGTTCCCCTGTCAGACAAAGAGAGGAAGAAGATCTCCAGGGACCTGGTCCAGACCATTCTAGCCCGCAAGCCCAAGATGTGCTCCTTCCTGGAGTGGAGGGACCTAAAGATCGTCTATAAGAGGTCAGAGAAAGAAAGACAGACAGGCAAGGGGGTTAATGGTGGGAAATGATGTGCTCCTTCCTGGAGTGGAGGGACCTCAATATCATCTACAAGACAGACAGACAGGGTTAATGGGGGGAAATGTGGACTCCATCTGATAGTGTTGAGGTCAATTCAGGAAGGGAATTTCACAATCTTTGTTAAAGTTTTCACTTCCTGAAATTGCCGGTTTTGAAATCTAAATTGTAGTGTAGTCTCAAAGCACTATACTACAATTGTGCCAAGGTTTAGAAGGTTGGTTTTCAATAAGACTTTCCTGCTAGGGAGGCACCCTTACGGTTTTGTTTTCAGTCAGGGGGGCATTTTGTTACAGCACTCATTCTCAGAATGGTGAAGGCCATCTGATGCTTTTGTTATTCGTTATTATCCCTGCTGAACGAAAATATGTTTGTCAGAATGTGGCCCAAGGTTAGTGCCTTTGTTGTTTATCCCTGTATTATCCTGTCTTCCAGATACGCCAGCCTGTATTTCTGCTGCTTATCCCTGTGTTATCCTGTCTTCCAGATACGTCAGCCTGTATTTCTGTTGCTTATCCCTGTGTTATCCTGTCTTCCAGATACGCCAGCCTGTATTTCTGCTGCTTATCCCTGTATTATCCTGTCTTCCAGATACACCAGCCTGTATTTCTGTTGCTTATCCCTGTATTATCCTGTCTTCCAGATACGCCAGCCTGTATTTCTGCTGCTTATCTCTGTATTATCCTGTCTTCCAGATACGCCAGCCTGTATTTCTGCTGCTTATCCCTGTATTATCCTGTCTTCCAGATACACCAGCCTGTATTTCTGCTGCTTATCTCTGTATTATCCTGTCTTCCAGATACGCCAGCCTGTATTTCTGCTGCTTATCTCTGTATTATCCTGTCTTCCAGATACGCCAGCCTGTATTTCTGCTGCTTATCTCTGTATTATCCTGTCTTCCAGATACGCCAGCCTGTATTTCTGCTGCTTATCTCTGTATTATCCTGTCTTCCAGATACGCCAGCCTGTATTTCTGCTGCTTATCTCTGTATTATCCTGTCTTCCAGATACGCCAGCCTGTATTTCTGCTGTGCGGTGGAGGATCAGGACAATGAGCTCATCACGCTGGAGATCATCCACAGATACGTAGAGCTGCTGGATAAGTACTTTGGCAGTGTGAGTCTTCATATTTTACACTGCTACTGTTCTCTGTGGTCCTGTAGGTGTTCATGACAGTGGCCATATTGTTCTCTGTGTTTATGACAGTGGCCATATTGTTCTCTCTGTGGTCCTGTTGGTGTTCATGACAGTGGCCATATTGTTCTCTCTGTGGTCCTGTTGGTGTTCATGACAGTGGCCATATTGTTCTCTGTGTTCATGACAGTGGCGATATTGTTCTCTGTGTTTATGACAGTGGCCATATTGTTATCTGTGTTTATGACAGTGGCCATATTGTTATCTGTGTTTATGACAGTGGCCATATTGTTATCTGTGTTTATGACAGTGGCCATATTGTTATCTGTGTTTATGACAGTGGCCATATTGTTATCTGTGTTTATGACAGTGGCCATATTGTTATCTGTGTTTATGACAGTGGCCATATTGTTATCTGTGTTTATGACAGTGGCCATATTGTTATCTGTGTTTATGACAGTGGCCATATTGTTATCTGTGTTTATGACAGTGGCCATATTGTTATCTGTGTTTATGACAGTGGCCATATTGTTATCTGTGTTTATGACAGTGGCCATATTGTTATCTGTGTTTATGACAGTGGCCATATTGTTATCTGTGTTCATGACAGTGGCCATATTGTTATCTGTGGTCCTGTTGGTGTTATCTGTGTTTATGACAGTGGCCATACTGTTCTCTCAGTGGTCGTGTTGGTGTTATCTGTGTTTATGACAGTGGCCATATTGTTATCTGTGTTTATGACAGTGGCCATATTGTTATCTGTGTTCATGACAGTGGCCATATTGTTATCTGTGTTCATGACAGTGGCCATATTGTTATCTGTGGTCCTGTTGGTGTTATCTGTGTTTATGACAGTGGCCATACTGTTCTCTCAGTGGTCGTGTTGGTGTTATCTGTGTTCATGACAGTGGCCATACTGTTCTCTCAGTGGTCCTGTTGGTGTTATCTGTGTTTATGACAGTGGCCATATTGTTCTCTCTGTGGTCCTGTTGGTGTTCATGACAGTGGCCATATTGTTCTCTGTGTTCATGACAGTGGCCATATTGTTATCTCTGTTTATGACAGTAGCCATATTGTTATCTGTGTTTATGACAGTGGCCATATTGTTATCTGTGTTTATGACAGTGGCCATATTGTTATCTGTGTTTATGACAGTGGCCATATTGTTATCTGTGTTTATGACAGTGGCCATATTGTTATCTGTGTTTATGACAGTGGCCATATTGTTATCTGTGTTTATGACAGTGGCCATATTGTTATCTGTGTATATGACAGTGGCCATATTGTTATCTGTGTTTATGACAGTGGCCATATTGTTATCTGTGTTTATGACAGTGGCCATATTGTTATCTGTGTTTATGACAGTGGCCATATTGTTATCTGTGTTTATGACAGTGGCCATATTGTTATCTGTGTTTATGACAGTGGCCATATTGTTATCTGTGTTTATGACAGTGGCCATATTGTTATCTGTGTTTATGACAGTGGCCATATTGTTATCTGTGTTTATGACAGTGGCCATATTGTTATCTGTGTTTATGACAGTGGCCATATTGTTATCTGTGTTCATGACAGTGGCCATATTGTTATCTGTGTTCATGACAGTGGCCATATTGTTATCTGTGTTCATGACAGTGGCCATATTGTTATCTGTGTTTATGACAGTGGCCATACTGTTATCTCGTGGTCCTGTTGGTGTTATCTGTGTTTATGACAGTGGCCATACTGTTCTCTCAGTGGTCGTGTTGGTGTTCATGACAGTGGCCATATTGTTATCTGTGTTTATGACAGTGGCCATACTGTTCTCTCAGTGGTCTGTAAGATGGGGAAGAAGTATACATGTTGTTATTGGAACAGGGTCTGGGTGTTCCTGTGTCTAATGGAGCTGTTCAAATCGCTTTACCATTTGGAATAAATACGTTGGACTAGGAAAACTAATCTTCCAATGTGTTCCCTCTTGGTGTCTGTCTCCATGTCAGGTGTGTGAGCTGGACATCATCTTTAACTTTGAGAAGGCCTACTTCATCCTGGATGAGTTCCTGCTAGGAGGAGAGGCTCAGGAGACCTCCAAGAAGAACGTACTGAAGGCTATAGAGCAGGCCGACCTGCTGCAGGAGGTAAGACTCCTCACTGACCCCTAACATCTGACCCCAACACTAACCCTGACCTCCAAGAAGAACGTACTGAAGACTATAGAGCAGGCCGACCTGCTGCAGGAGGTAAGACTCCTCACTGACCCCTAACATCTGACCCCAACACTAACCCTGACCTCCAAGAAGAACGTACTGAAGACTATAGAGCAGGCCGACCTGCTGCAGGAGGTAAGACTCCTCACTGACCCCTAACATCTGACCCCAACACTAACCCTGACCTCCAAGAAGAACGTACTGAAGGCTATCGAGCAGGCCGACCTGCTGCAGGAGGTAAGACTCCTCACTGACCCCTAACATCTGACCCCAACACTAACCCTGACCTCCAAGAAGAACGTACTGAAGACTATAGAGCTGGCCGACCTGCTGCAGGAGCTAAGACTCCCATCAGGGGGATCTGCTCTGGCCCTGACATCTCTGGGCTATGTCCTGGAGGAGTTGGTGTAATGATGACATCTCTGGGCTATGTCCTGGAGGAGTTGGTGTAATGATGACATCTCTGGGCTATGTCCTGGAGGAGTTGGTGTAATGATGACATCTCTGGGCTATGTCCTGGAGGAGTTGGTGTAATGATGACATCTCTGGGCTATGTCCTGGAGGAGTTGGTGTAATGATGACATCTCTGGGCTATGTCCTGGAGGAGTTGGTGTAATGATGACATCTCTGGGCTATGTCCTGGAGGAGTTGGTGTAATGATGACATCTCTGGGCTATGTCCTGGATGAGTTGGTGGTATGATGACATCTCTGGGCTATGTCCTGGAGGAGTTGGTGTAATGATGACATCTCTGGGCTATGTCCTGGATGAGTTGGTGGTATGATGACATCTCTGGGCTACGTCCTGGAGGAGTTGGTGGTATGATGACATCTCTGGGCTATGTCCTGGAGGAGTTGGTGTAATGATGACATCTCTGGGCTATGTCCTGGAGGAGTTGGTGTAATGATGACATCTCTGGGCTATGTCCTGGAGGAGTTGGTGTAATGATGACATCTCTGGGCTATGTCCTGGAGGAGTTGGTGTAATGATGACATCTCTGGGCTATGTCCTGGAGGAGTTGGTGTAATGATGACATCTCTGGGCTATGTCCTGGATGAGTTGGTGGTATGATGACATCTCTGGGCTATGTCCTGGATGAGTTGGTGGTATGATGACATCTCTGGGCTATGTCCTGGATGAGTTGGTGTAATGATGACATCTCTGGGCTATGTCCTGGATGAGTTGGTGTAATGATGACATCTCTGGGCTATGTCCTGGATGAGTTGGTGGTATGATGACATCTCTGGGCTATGTCCTGGATGAGTTGGTGGTATGATGACATCTCTGGGCTATGTCCTGGATGAGTTGGTGTAATGATGACATCTCTGGGCTATGCCCTGGATGAGTTGGTGTAATGATGACATCTCTGGGCTATGTCCTGGAGGAGTTGGTGTAATGATGACATCTCTGGGCTATGTCCTGGATGAGTTGGTGTAATGATGACATCTCTGGGCTATGCCCTGGATGAGTTGGTGTAATGATGACATCTCTGGGCTATGTCCTGGATGAGTTGGTGTAATGATGACATCTCTGGGCTATGTCCTGGATGAGTTGGTGTAATGATGACATCTCTGGGCTATGCCCTGGAGGAGTTGGTGTAATGATGACATCTCTGGGCTATGTCCTGGATGAGTTGGTGTAATGATGACATCTCTGGGCTATGTCCTGGATGAGTTGGTGTAATGATGACATCTCTGGGCTATGTCCTGGATGAGTTGGTGTAATGATGACATCTCTGGGCTATGTCCTGGATGAGTTGGTGTAATGATGACATCTCTGGGCTATGTCCTGGATGAGTTGGTGTAATGATGACATCTCTGGGCTATGTCCTGGAGGAGTTGGTGTAATGATGACATCTCTGGGCTATGTCCTGGAGGAGTTGGTGTAATGATGACATCTCTGGGCTATGTCCTGGATGAATTGGTGGTATGGCCTTTTTCTCTCTCCATCTCTCTGATTCCTATATGTCATTCTTGACTTTAGATTTGCGTTAAAAGCGTTTGTCTATAGTACTACTGTATTTAGGCTAATGTTATTCGTCTGGCAGCCTGTCGGTGGCATTGGTATTCCAGGTACTCCCACCGCCTGCATCCACATGACTGAGCTATGGGAACCTCCCCAGGGTTGGCTGTCTGAGCTCTCACTGCCTGCATCCACAGCCACATGACTGAGCTATGGGAACCTCCCCAGGGTTGGCTGTCTGAGCTCTCACTGCCTGCATCCACAGCCACATGACTGAGCTATGGGAACCTCCCCAGGGTTGGCAGTCTGAGCTCTCACTGCCTGCATCCACAGCCATATGACTGAGCTATGGGAACCTCCCCAGGGTTGGCTGTCTGAGCTCTCACTGCCTGCATCCACAGCCATATGACTGAGCTGTGGGAACCTCCCCAGGGTTGGCTGTCTGAGCTCTCACTGCCTGCATCCACAGCCACATGACTGAGCTATGGGAACCTCCCCAGGGTTGGCTGTCTGAGCTCTCACTGCCTGCATCCACAGCCATATGACTGAGCTGTGGGAAGCTCCCCAGGGTTGGCTGTCTGAGCTCTCACTGCCTGCATCCACAGCCATATGACTGAGCTGTGGGAACCTCCCCAGGGTTGGCTGTCTGAGCTCACACTGCCTGCATCCACAGCCATATGACTGAGCTGTTGGAAGCACCCCAGGGTTGGCTGTCTGAGCTCACACTGCCTGCATCCACAGCCATGTGACTGAGCTGTGGGAACCTCCCCAGGGTTGGCTGTCTGAGCTCTCACTGCCTGCATCCACAGCCATGTGACTGAGCTGTGGGAACCTCCCCAGGGTTGGCTGTCTGAGCTCACACTGCCTGCATCCACAGCCATATGACTGAGCTGTGGGAACCTCCCCAGGGTTGGCTGTCTGAGCTCTCACTGCCTGCATCCACAGCCATATGACTGAGCTGTGGGAACCTCCCCAGGGTTGGCTGTCTGAGCTCTCACTGCCTCTGTTCATAAAGAGGGCTTCACTCACTATTCAGCTCTCATTCATGACTACCATCAGCATGAAACACTGGAGAATCTGACTGCCAGACAGGGGTGGGGGGGTACTTTTCCGGTCTAATCCACCCTTTTCATTAGAATTGTTCGAACTAAAACAATAAAGCTGCATAATATTTTTTTTCCAGGGCAAGTCTTTCTATCTTGTACGTGTAGCTAAAGAGTTTGTGCTCGAAGAAGGATTATTTCTGTTTTAGGTTTGATAATGTTTACTAGTTTAAACAAGGCTTGGTTAACAATGTGACAGAATCGATGCGAGCGCTTCAATGGGACAGAAGGCGACGTGTTGTGATTCTGGATGGTCAGATGGCAACAATGAATAGTAAGTAGGTGGCTCGTTTCAACTAGTTCAATCTTGTTCTGTCAACAGAGCTCGGTGCTTATTATGGGATGTATTAGGGTACGAAATCCGACTTTTTGGATATAGTGTTAGTGATATGTTAGAGAAAGACCCCACTGATCGATTGAGAATATGAAGAATCACATTTGTCTTGGTAAAATGTATTTTATAACAAAGGAAGTGAAATGCAATCACCAAAGCGCGTTATGGACACCCTTTGTGTTTGAGAGACAAGTGCACATTTGATGTTTTCGTTGGAATATAGTTTCCATGTTGTGAACGGTCTAATGAAAAAAGAAGGATCGCGCTCTCCCAGAACAAGCTTGGCTGGTGCGTTAACCCGCGAATTCAGACAAACACCAATAAGCCAACCACGTCTCTGCTAAACAACCATCTATTGGTTAGCTCACTGAGCCTGGCAGTCATACACATATGAAACGAATGAGGTGGTCAGTGCAGCACAATGCACACAACACTAAATGCTTTACCAAGCTAACTATCTGGCCACTGTCGCTAGTAACATAATTAAATCACAATGGATTAGTTTTCATGAAGCAGCAGCCTGTAGCCGTCTGCCGAGAGTCCCTTTACTTAGCTAGCTAGCGAATCATGCTAACCATTTAGCTAAGGTTAGCCAGCTAGCTAAAAGTCTATGTATGGGCTGTATGCGATTATGGAGAGTGAATAAAAAATATATATATCTTGCTAGCTCGTTATCTAGCTGTGGCCATCTGGCTAGTATCAAAAAGGGCATTCTACAACAGTAGCAACGATTGTGCAGCTAGCTAACGTTGACTAGACTAGACCATAAAGCAACACACACGGACATCCATTGCCAAACAACGCTATTGCCATCTTCTGGTTTGGAGTATTTTAACGAGACTGAGGACTTCGCTGTGTGACAACTCTGTTCAGAGGTGCTAAGTACTGTCAGCAGGCAAACATTTGACAATCCTACCGATGTGCCTGAGCTATTATTGATTAAATGCCTTGTTAATAGCCCAATTTTGAAGCCACAACTAATGTCTGGATTGGACATTTTGTGCCTTTCCTTTATTGCTCATTTGGAACACAGGAGGTTTGTGGCACCATAATTGGGGAGGACAGGCTCATGGTAATGGCTTGAGCGGAACACATGATTTGATACCATTCCATTCGCTCCATTGCAGCCATTTTATTATGAGCCGTCCTCCCCTCAGCAGCCTCCACTGATTTAGACCAGCTGTTCTAGCGGTCAGTTGTATTCAAACAGTGCTTTTCTCTCTCTCCGTGCTTCACCTCCTGCTAGGATGCCAAAGTAAGTGTTAACTCTACCTGATATGCTTTATTTAATAGTGGCGTTGGAGCAGTTACTCAAGTCATTGCATTTAGGCTTTAAACACCTTTTTTCTTGTGTGCACTCCATAAACCAATCAAACTGGTCCGTCTTCAGACTGACTAGAGTGTCTTATCCTTCTCACCTATCCTCTTGTCTGTTTCCTCCCGCCTTTAGGAAGCTGAAGCCCCACGGAGTGTCCTGGAGGAGATTGGCCTGACATAAACTCCCTCCCTCCATCACTGACCCAACTATCTCCCTCTCTCTTTACTCTCTCTCCTCACGGGGGCCCAAACATCTTGTTCTCTCCTTTAATGTGATGTAGTGTTGTCTTGTACTAAAACTCTTATCACGTTAATGTTACTTGTGCCAACTGTCTGTTCCTTTTTTTTGTACCTTGTCAACACTCACCTTTTGAAACCCCTAGGGTATATGCAGCCAGTAGCCACAAACTACACCAATAATAACTGAAATCTCACCCACCTTCCTTAAGTCAGTGTTTTGTTGTACATGACATGTCTGTGACGGGCATTTTAACTTCAGTCTAGTCTCGAGAACTTAAAACAATTCAAAGTATATCATAAAGAGTAAGAAACCCCATTTTACTTAAATGGGATGTTCACAAGTAAGCAAAACGATGTCAGTATTTTTAAGAAGTGTTACAGTTTAAAGTATTCATGTTCATTCTTTCATTGTTTGACCAAAGAACACTGTGTTATAATCATATTGTTTTGAAGATAAATGGTGTTTAGGGAAAAATGTGCTCTCTCAGGGTTGGGGTCAATTCTATTTCAATTCCAATCAATTAAGAAAGTAAACCAATTTACAATTTTTACTCATTGAAAATCTTTGAAGGAAATGTGCATTGGAATATCAGTGTATTCCTGAATTTAAATGGAATTGACCCAAGCCTTGCTTTGTATAGCCTGAGTCCCAGATCTTTGTGCTGCCTTGCTACCTCCTATGTCATTCAGTTGGGAAGACAGCACAAACACACCTGGGACTCCTCCCATTCTGCATGCTTTAAAAGGCAAGGGAAGAGTAACACTGGGGACTCCGCATGCTTTAAAAGGCAAGGGAAGAGTAACACTGGGGACTCCGCCCACTCTGCATGCTTTAAAAGGCAAGGGAAGAGTAACACTGGGGACTCCGCCCACTCTGCATGCTTTAAAAGGCAAGGGAAGAGTAACACTGGGGACTCCGCCCACTCTGCATGCTTTAAAAGGCAAGGGAAGAGTAACACTGGGGACTCCGCCCACTCTGCATGCTTTAAAAGGCAAGGGAAGAGTAACACCAGTGAAAATGAACAAAAAGGGATTCTGTTACTAATCAAACTTCTATTTGTCACACAATGTTTTAACTGTCAATGAAAATGCATTTAGGGCTTGTTTCGTAGCCTGGTTCTGAACTGAATTGTTCTGTTCATGAAGCGATTGTGAAACTGGAATATTCAGTTTGAATCATAACAGGCTACTTGTTATGAGGAAGGTTGTGACAATTGAAGCACAAATCATGAGGTACTCCCACTATATCACTGCCTGTGCTTAGTGCACACGGACATGACCAGTTATTGAATTGTTTACAAAAACCATGGGTTAAAGAAGCCTAAACCTGTTGCAATTCCCTGTCTACCGTACAGACTGCTCCTCCTTTACCAATGACCAGAATGGTGTCCTGTTAGGACATTTAATGTTCTCTGTATCTGTCAGCTTCTACTGTATTTGCTCTTTAACTGTGGTGACATCCCAAATGGCACTCTATTCCCTACATAGTGCACTACTTTTGGCCAGAGCCCTATGAAGAAGTGCACTATATAGGGAATAGGGCACCGTGTCTTGCTCCTATGTACATTATGAATCATTTCAAAGTATTGCATTTCTTTTACAGACAACTGTCACTACTTCAGTTCTCTCAAATACTGTAAATCATTAAAACAATAAATGTCTATGGATTAGCAGAATGGTTGTTTTGCCTGGGCTTTTTTCCCCCCACAGAAAATGTAAAGTGTGTGTGGAAGAAACAAGGTTCAATTGGAGGTCAAAGAGCAAATGCTCTCAAGTTAGCTTTGGCAATAAAAATATACATAATGTATAAAAACATTTAATTGTCACATCTTACATTCGGAACAAACTAACATTCGTAAAAGCTAGGTTGAGCAGTGCATTGGTGAACATTGAAATGAAAACAATGCATAAACAGTGTACCCTTCAAAATGGCCATAGCAGTCACGGTGAAGTCCATACAGAACACATTTAATTCCACTATGGTTCGTCAGGAGAATCAGGCAGCGTCTCAGGTCGATCCTGTTCACATTCCTCTTCAGGCACACTGGGTAGAGAGGGATACTCCTGCTTGAGGAAGATACTATGGAGGTCTGGGGAGAGTGTGTTGTCCGTGGCCCCAGGAGTCTGAGCGATGTCCACATCCCCAGGGCTAGGAGAGGGGACAATAGGTGGACAGGGATCCTCAGCCTCCTTTTTGACCTGGGTCTGTATGTCTGAAGTGACTGCATTGGCATTATCAAGAGACTCAGACAACATGAGACTAAGTATGGCATTTACCCTAGCAGTCTCCTGGGCAGTGTTGTCTACATCCACAGTCTTCTGGGTAGTGTTGTCTACATCATGAGGAGTCTGTGTACTGCTGTCTAAGTCAAGGTTTGGAGAGGGTTTCTCCTCCCCCTCGTCCAAAGACTCCTTCCCTGACTCTGCAGATGAACTCTGACCCCCAGGCGACTGGCTCTTCTTGTCCCTCTTGGGTTTCCTCCTCTTGCTCTTCTTCTTTTTGCTTTTTTTGGAGTGTTTGTGGCGTGGTGGCGCTGTGGCGCTGCTGTCGTCGGCTGGCTGCTTGTCTTTTTGGGATGTTTTCCCGGGGCTCCTGCTCCCCTGTCTCTTCCTCTTAGAGGACTCTCCGGGGCTCCTGCTCCCCTGTCTCTTCCTCTTAGAGGACTCTCCGGGGCTCCTGCTCCCCTGTCTCTTCCTCTTAGAGGACTCTCCGGGGCTCCTGCTCCCCTGTCTCTTCCTCTTAGAGGACTCTCCGGGGCTCCTGCTCCCCTGTCTCTTCCTCTTAGAGGACTCTCCGGGGCTCCTGCTCCCCTGTCTCTTCCTCTTAGAGGACTCTCCGGGGCTCCTGCTCCCCTGTCTCTTCCTTTTGGAGGACTCTCCGGGGCTGGCTGATCTGGATCTCCCCCTACTAGCCTCTGTGGGTGAACCCTTCCACCCCTCTCTCTTGCTCCCACCTCGGTCTCTGCTCCCATCCCGCCTGTCTCTGTCCCTGCTCCTGCCTCTGTCCCTCCTATCTCTGTCCCTACTCCTCGACCTGGGTCTTGTACTGGTACGACTGGTCCAGGACCTGTCACTCTGAACACTAGCTCTCCTTTGGGCTATTCTGCTTTCCCTGCTCCTACTCCTCCTGCTCCTCTCCCCCCGTCGGCTCTGTGACCTCTCGGTCCAGGAGGAGCGGTTACTCCTCTCAGAGAACCGTCCCCCAGTGAAAGACCCTGTACCCCCTCCTCCCCGGTCGGGGGACATGTGCAGGTCCCTGTCCGCCTCCCAGAACTCATTTCCAGGGTTCCGGTACACGTGCAGGAAGTTGCAGTGCTTTCCTTTCGGACACTTCTGTCGGTCAAACAAACCTGTGGAGGATCACGGCAATCAAACAAATACTAGGGTCTTAATAATATACACAACTTATGACTAGCATAATTCTGTAAAAATCAGTGTAGGTAGGTGTATTGTGGTTCTCAGTTGTACTTTTGTGTTCCATTCACTCACCACATATAGCAGTCTTCCATCTGGTGACAGGAGAGAACTCACACTGGAGCTGTTTACCAGCGTACCATCTTCCATTGAACATCATGAAGGCCTCTCTGCACTGCTCCTCTCTAAAGACAGACAGCAAAGAGAAAATAGGCCGTAAAGATACACTACTTGATTACTAAAAATTGAGAAACACCATTGTTTCTTCACCTACAAAACTTAGACCATTTTCACAAGTTGCTTAGTTTACTTACGTGTCAAACTGGACATAAACATTTCCTCTCAAATGTGGCTCAAAGTTGCAGCTGACCTGAAGACAGAGACAAAACGAGAGAGAAGTTTGATTCATTGCCCCTCAGAGTGGATAGGTCTCATTTCCATTGAATCACTCCTTCCAGTCCAGCAAGACAAACATCATATTCACCTTAAACTGCACCACCTTGCCAGCAGTCCTGAACTCAGGAAGTACATCCTCATAGAAATCCACAAACTGCTGTTGCACCTCCTCCTCGCTGTGCTCCAAACAGGCGTCTGTATCGTAGTCGTCCCGTGACCTCTGGTCCATCCCGAAAGTCGCAAACATCCCCCGGATCATCAGAGTAGGGCTGGCCGGGGGGTGGACATGCTTACGAGAGCACCTGACCAATCAGGTAAGCAGAAGAGTTCATTAGTTGAACGCTAATATAAAGAGGATATGGTATACAAATGACTGTGTGCTATGCAGTATTCTGAAAGATGAGCCTCATTTGAGGAAAATTAACAAGAATGCACTTCCCAGGACTCCCTGGAAAATGGTGGTGGACTATCCTAGCTAAAAATAATATTAAAAACAAAAAATTATAAAATAATAAAAAAATTATTATAATTATAAAAATACAATAAAAAATTAAATGTGTTCCTATTTAGAACCATTACCGACCTGTCGCCAAAGCGGCAGGCTCCAGTTTTGAGGAAGAAGGGGCAGTTAGCCCGGTCTTGCTCCGTACCAAAATCTGGAGCCTCAGGGTTTCTCCAGGGACCCCCATTCTCCAGCTACACTCAAAACAGGAAGTAGAATAGGTTTGTTTCTTTAATAATTGCAAACTCATCCTTGTGTAACACCTAACTGGTTTACAGAAAATGTTCCATCAAAGATGGTCAAGACTGTTTTCCAAACATAAACTGGGTATGCAATATGCATTTGGTTTGTTTTTTCATACCTGACTCTCAGCCTGGTCCAACATTTTCTGTACAGCTTCCTATAAATGGTGCAAACATAGGATGGGCTGGTGAAAACCTGCAGTGGCATATCTGGATATCTGTTACTGCAAGTCAAGAATCTCTTAGCAGTGGTTGAAAGCGAGCCACAAAATATATGTCTTTGTACAAAGACACTAGACATAAGAACTGCAAAGGTGTGTGTGTGTGCATTTTGTCCCTGAGCAGTATGAGAATAACCAGATGACATGAGGAAACAAATCCAGAGATAAAAGATACATCCTTGTCCCATGGCAGCACAGACCTGTAGGAGTGTCCCTCTGTGTGCATCTTAGTTAAGGTCTTTGCGTGTATCACAGTTAAGGAAAAACACGTGGATACAAGTGGATGTCTGAGGCAAAACACTTCTTTCACACACAAAAGGCACATTATTGTGTAATATTTCTTAAAAAGTTCAAACCATTATGTGACCAAAATACAAAAGGAAGAGGATATGTAGCTCTTCCATTGTGCGTTTATCCTCCTGGCGCACGTTTCACCTCTCTGTCTCTCTTCTCCTGTTGCTTCTGCTCCTTCTCCTCTTCCTCTCTCCTCTGCTGGGCCTCCCATTCCTGCTTTATCCTCGCCTGCAGACATGGAAAGCGGTTACAGACATTATTTCAGTGAAGCATGGGGGGGGCACCCTATTCCCTTTATAGTGCACTTCTTTTGGCCTGAGTTCTGGTTAAACTTAGGGAATAGGGTGCCATTTTACATTGTGAGTTCTGTACCTCTTCTTCCTCCTGTCTCTTCCTTGCAGCGTCTTCCCTCTCCCACCGGAGTCTGAATTCCTGCTGGGCCAGCTTCTCCCTCTCCAGCCACTCCTGGTCTAGTCGCCGTCTGATTCAAATCAAATTTTATTTGTCACATGTGCCGAATACAACAGGTGTAGACCTTACCGTGAAATGCTTACTTACAAGACCTTAACCAACAATGCAGTTCAAAAAAGTTACAAATATTTACTTGATTTAAAAAATAAAAAATCTATCAAAAAGTAACACAATACATTTACATAATGAGGCAATATACAGGGGGTACCAGTACCGAGTCAATGTGTGGGGGTACAGGTTAGTCGAGGTAATTTGTAAAGTGACTATGCATGGATAATAAACAGTGAGTAGCAGCAGTGTAAAAACTAAGGGGGGGGGCATTTGATTCATTGTTTAGCAGTCTTATGGCTTGGGGGTAGAAGCTGTTAATTAAGGAGCCTTTTGGTCCTAGACTTGGCACTCCAGTACAGCTTGCCATGTGGTAGCAGAGAGAACAGTCTATGACTTGGGTGACTGGAGTCTGACAATTCTTTGAATACAGGACACATGAAACAATATTACAGACCGTGAAAAAAAATGGCCATTGCTTATCAACTTATAACTGTAGAAATATTTGCTACCTTTCTTCCTCAGCCTTCCTTTCCTCTTCATCATCATCATCTTGTTCTGGTGGAGAATCATCTCCATTTTCTAAGTGTTTAGGGAGATGAATTAGAGCTCGTCAGTGGATGGTTAGACATTCAGAATACATAGTCCCCGTCGGGAATGATGCTGATAAACAACTGGCTAGTAGTAGAGAGAATATCATGTAGGATTTTCAAATAAAACCACTGTGACATACCACCAGATTCTCTGATTTGGGCTTTGGCGAGGGCTTGGCGTTTTCGTTTTCTTCTTTCTTTCTTCTTCAAAGATGCCCTGCGTTTTTGACTGTGGGGAAATATAACAAGGCATGGGCTGTCTAAATTACTATCTATTCAGTGTTTGTCAACACAGACACTGCGAGCTTGCTAACGTTAGTTATCTACTTGACTACCGTATCTAACTAGCTTACAGCACTACGGTGTGATTCTTTGGCACCACCATGCATATCAATTAAGTTTACATGACATAACAACATCAGCTTAACGCCAATTATCTTAACATACCCCAATGACGGTGCGGACACCGCAGAAGGAATTGATGCTGCCATTTTGCAGAAAACTCATTCAATTCGTCAGGGGTCAAAGTTGAAAATGTCCCTCTTCGTTTGAAATGTTTGTCAAAATCGTTTCAAACGAATATGACTTGCACCGAATGAATCGTTCCGCTGTACTGTCGCCATAAACGTTTACATTTGTCTTCGAAAATGTTCAGCGAACGCATTAATTCTTCGATCATACGATGATAAATAACTTCCTGGTCATGTCTGCGCACGCGCCGTTACTACGTGTTTGTGAGAACGCATGCGCTGTGCTCGCCATCCTCGGATGCGCGCATAAAAGAAAGAGGGATTTTGAGTGGTCAACAAATTCCGCTGTGTTTTGGCCTTTTGCGAATAATATAGAATAGCTACCTAGTTACCTTGCTTTCGGGCAAACCCACGGGTGACCTACAATTGCAGGAGCACCCAAAACCCAAACATGGCGGATAAAGAAGGTAAAGATTTGATGGGCTCGGTTCATTTCATGCATGCTTTGTGTGCGCGGCTGGATACATAGCCAAATGAAAAGTGCGGTCTGTTAGCTAGTTATGCTAACCAGCACAGGCTGCATTCTTTCGGCCTGGGTTTACTATCTGTGCCCCATAAATTGAGAATTTAGATAAACTATTAGTTAGTATGTTGCTAAATAAATGGTTAGCTATCTAGTTCAACATTGACAGCCTGCCCGCTTGCTTGTGTAATATGCAAATGAGGGACAACTGGCCCGAGGGTACAGGAATGCAGTAAATCCCAACGTTACGCTAGCCTTGGTAGTAACTGCGGTAAGTCCATTGTAGTCTTATGTAAGTGTTGCTTCTTTCACTGTTCTAGTGTACGACGATGCCGTTGAGGAGCGGGTGATCAATGAAGAATATAAAATCTGGAAGAAGAATACTCCTTTCCTCTATGACCTGGTGATGACCCACGCGCTGGAGTGGCCCAGTCTCACTGTGCAGTGGCTACCTGACGTCAACAGGTACAGTAGCCAATGCTACGTCACCATTTCTGTTCCTCTTGCTGCTCTCAACATATAAACTGTGTACTGATCTACCTAATATACTGAACATCGTGTTCTCTCTACCAACCTGTCCTTCCTTGTCAGCCATTCTAGTTCAGTCTAAAAAAGCATGTTATTTTGCCATGTGGTGTCTGCTTCTGAAATAGCAGTGCACTTCTTTTGACTAGAGGTCTCTTGTCAAAAGTAGTGCACTCTAGGGAATAGTGTGCCATTTCAGACACACACACACACAGTGCCAGTATTTAATGTGCCTGTCTCCCTGTGCAGGCCGGATGGAAAGGACTACGCGGTTCACAGACTGGTACTGGGAACTCACACGTCAGATGAGCAGAATCACCTGGTGATCGCCAGCGTACAGGTCCCCAACGATGACGCCCAGTTTGATGCTTCCCACTACGACAGCGAAAAAGGAGCAGGTATGTTGGTCGTAATCTGGTCTCTTCTCTCTCCAAGAAAAATGATCTACATTTGAGGATGGTCTCCCGGACACAGATTAAGCCTAGTCCTGGATTTAAAAAATCATTTTAATAGACATTTTCCATTGGGTGTTTTTTGTGTCTGGGAATCTGGCCTTATATGCATATTATAAGTCAAGATGTTACCGGCACAGTGAACATTTTATCTCTTGAGAAAATATGCTGAACATGCAGTTTTTCTTCCTCAGAATTTGGAGGTTTTGGATCAGTGAGTGGAAAGATAGAGATTGAGATCAAGATAAACCACGAGGGTGAAGTGAACCGGGCCAGGTACATGCCTCAGAACCCCTGCATCATTGCTACCAAGACCCCCACCTCAGACGTACTGGTCTTTGACTACACCAAGCATCCTTCCAAACCAGGTAAGACAATACAATACACATCTGGTAAATAGATCACTGCTCTTAAAAACAAATCAAAATGCTATTGGAAGTGACTCAGATGTTTGAGTCTGCACTTTTGGAACGGTTCCATCCGACCAGGAAAAAATAAATCGGGTTCCTGAAAGTAGTAACTTGATATGCATTTGACCTTTTTCTGGTCTTATAACATTTTTCTACTATCTTGTCTCTCCCTCTCATAGACCCCAGTGGTGAGTGCAGCCCAGACCTGCGCCTGCGGGGCCACCAGAAGGAGGGCTACGGCCTGTCCTGGAACCCCAACCTCAGTGGCAACCTGCTCAGTGCTTCTGATGACCACGTAAGTGTCTCTCTCTACACACCGTCAGCGCACCATTTTCCCCTGTGCATTTTAATCATTTCAAGCTACATTGTGGCTTTCACTGAAAATGAAAGCGTTTTTGCATTGTTATTAAGCAAACTCATTAGATCTAGACAAATGCTATATGAACTACTATATATTGTAAATAAGAAATGCACTGAAATGTTTAATCTCCAGACGATCTGCCTGTGGGACATTGGTGCTGGTCCTAAGGAGGGGAAGATAGTGGATGCTAAGACAATCTTCACCGGTCACACTGCAGTGGTGGAGGACGTGTCCTGGCACCTGCTCCATGAATCACTGTTTGGCTCTGTGGCCGACGACCAGAAACTGATGATGTAAGTGAGCCTTCTCTTTTAAGCATTTTTTTTTGTCTCTCAATGTATTTTCACACAATGTGATACTTTCAAGCTGTAACTAATCATTACATCCAGTGTCTTTATGTACCGTGTGTAGCCTTGACCTTTCCACACAAGATCTCTCAAAGGAAAAGTTACTTCAATTAAACTGGATGGATCTGATTCTCTTAACTGTCTGTCCCTTAATTCAGTTTGTATTTATAAGGAACTCAGAATGGCTTTAAACTTACTCTTCAAAGTTGTAATACTAAAATGTGCAATTTTGAAATCAGTATTCATCATTGCATACCGTAGAGCTATTTAGAACTTGTCAGAAAGGTCCAGATCAACTAGCCCATGTCAGCTAATGCTTTTTAAAGATTTTTTTAGCCCATAGATATTGTAATTAATTTGTCAGTCATTTCACATGACTACACATGGAAAAATGTATAGAATTGCAAAACAAGTAGCTTTAAAACAGCAAAATGTTAATTGCACCCCATGACTAAATAAGCTTTAAACCTGAAATTCTCTCCACCAAGAAGAGGGGTATGAACAGTTGGTGTCATGAACAGTCCTTGTGCCTATAGATATAGATGTGGTGCGGGATGTTCCCCAATGCTGGAAGGGAGGGGGGGTGGCGAGTGGAAAAAGTTTGGGAACCCCTGTCATTAACCTTTGACATCTCTCTGTCTCAGCTGGGACACACGGTCCAACAACACGTCCAAGCCCAGCCATGCAGTGGATGCCCACACTGCAGAGGTTAACTGTCTGTCCTTCAACCCCTACAGCGAGTTCATCCTAGCCACTGGCTCTGCAGACAAGGTCTGTACCTTTTTGTGTTTATCAAAAAAATAAATCAAATCAGTCCGTCCACTGTCTCACATCAAGTGCTTGAGTGTCGTGCACAATGGTGGAAACGAAGTGCTCAGGTCACAAATCACATGACCAAGAAGTGTGTTTCATACTGGACAGTAGTCCAAGAATGTTTTAATTTATTTACCGTTGCTTAAATGTTTTCTTTCTCCTTTTGTAACTCAGACTGTTGCTCTCTGGGATCTGCGTAACCTCAAACTGAAGCTCCACTCTTTCGAATCGCACAAGGATGAAATCTTCCAGGTAATACTCCATAAATAGTAAACAATCTCAATCCCTCTGAATCAATAGAGTTGGGAGTCTGGATAAGTTACCAGGCTTTGTTGGTGTCCCATTCAACTTTTTATTTATTTAACCAGGGTAGTCTCATTGATTTACATCTCTTTCAAGTGTTGGTGTCCCTCGTAGACGTTGTGCTGAGCTGGAGTTTATTGCACTGACAGTGCTTTACTGACTTCTTTGGCAGGTGCAATGGTCCCCTCACAACGAAACCATTCTGGCTTCCAGCGGCACAGATAGAAGGCTCAACGTATGGGATCTCAGGTAAAGACCGCCGAATGCAGAGCATGTTAACTGGACTAGCCTTTTTGGTTAGTTTGCTCAGCTGAATTGCGAATTGCCGGGGGGGGTTCCTCAACACTGTAGTCTGATAGGATGATAATGTTGTAGTTGAAATGGTTTTGTCTTGTTGGTCCCCAGTAAAATCGGAGAGGAACAGTCTGCTGAAGATGCAGAGGACGGACCTCCAGAACTCCTGGTGAGGGATAGACACATCATCCACAATTATGACATTTATCTCCTTGGTAGGGTTGCAAAAATCTGTCAACTTTCCCGGAAATTACCTGGATTTCCAGCCTATTCTTTCAGAATTCTAGGAATCTTCCAACTGGGATTTCTGGGAAACCCGGGACATTTTTGGGAAAGTTGAGTTTTGCAACCCTACCCCTAAGCTTTTAAATAAACAGCCATAGGAGAGTAGCCAATGGGACAGGTGGCCTGTAGGGAGGTCATATTTTGGCATATTACTCATCCTGCGGATTTGTTTTATCTTGTCAGTTCATCCATGGAGGACACACAGCGAAGATTTCTGATTTCACATGGAACCCCAACGAGCCATGGGTTATCTGCTCCGTCTCCGAGGATAACATCATGCAGGTTTGGCAAATGGTGCGTACGCTGTCGTCGAGAAATAAAGTACCACGTTTGCTTCAGCACTTTCACAAAACTTAACCCTGGTGGTTTTATAACTTTTGTCTACCTTTTTTTGTTGAAAGCTAATTCAAGTCTGTTGATCCCATTAATCAGTTAGTAATTGTAAATCCTTTAACTGTGAACTGATGTAACAATTTCCTTCTCTAGGCTGAGAACATCTATAATGATGAGGAGCCTGACACCCCTGCTTCAGAGCTGGAGGGTCAAGGGTCGTAACTGCCTACTCCACCCCACCTTACCCCGGCCCAACTCACCACCTGGTGCATCTCTCCTCTTGTACAGTATTTCACATTGTAGCCTACATCTCTACCTGACAGACATTCTGTTTCCCATATAGAAGCTTTCTTCTGGACTTGGTTTGATATTGATCAAGCAGCCCTTACAGGTACAAAGGGCTGGTTTCCTGAACAGATTAAGCGTAGTCCTGAACTTAAAACATGTTCAATGGATGTGCTTCTTGGTCCAAGACTAGGCACTCTTTGTCCAGGAAACTGGCCCAAAGTGTATAGAAGTTGTTTATAAAAGGATAATCTGAGTGACATGCCACTGAACCATGCAGGTGGACAGTCTTCAACAAATGCACTTGGTAAAGCAGGGGTTCTTTTCCACCTGTCTAAATAAGGATTTCCTTTGGTATTGTTTCTGCTTTGAGGCAAGTGACTAAATCATTTTGAACCTTGGATTTTTGTTTTGTGCATAAATTGCAATAAAGTACTTTTGTAACTTTTAAATTAAGTGCGTTAATTTGTTTTCTATAATCGCCTAAGAAATGTTAACCCATTTACGGTGTCTATTTGCCTGACCAACTGAATTATTCCACTGTGCTTTTCACTACATACGTCAGTCTGAGACAACGTCAAAGTTAGCGATTAGATCATCCAAGTCTGACTTAAAACGCCACTTTACTGTGTTCTGGTTCCAGGAACCAATGGGTTGGACCAATGAGAACGGTTAGAATGTGTCTGCATTACTGAGCCACTCATTGTGGAGAAAAACTAATGTGTTTGGCCAGAGCAAGGAGGAGTCTGGGAAACCACGCAAGGTTGTGTGTATGTATACTGCCTAGAAATTAAGTTAAACACCTCAAAATACAGAACAATTTAAACATGGCAAACTAGGAAATTTAAAATGACAACCAAGTTAAAAATTCTACAAAATAGTTTATTGAAAAGCGAGAGACGGGACTATAAGAACATTTCACAATCTTGTAAAGGGGAATGTGGGCTCAAAGCTTTCTGAACATTAACTAGCTCTGCTTTCACAGTTCTCACCTGCAGAGGTAGATGTCTTTACATAACCTGAGTTTAACTGACGGGCATCCACAATAGCCTGAGTGCCAGTCTGTGCTTTTTGCCTACTTCATTGCTGTCAGTCAAGCCAAACATTCGCATGACAATGAGTTGGCATAATAGCCCAAGCAGATGGACTCAGGCTACATCCAACTGGCCTGGACCACAATCCTATAGCGTCACAGATTACACAGTAAAGTATTGAACTTGATTTAGACTTGAGAGGGTTAAGATACAGAACCCCCCCACGCCCAAACGGTGGCTTGGCCCCATCTTAACATTCACATTTAGAACTTCAGGGGCTATGCTCTGAATTAAACCCTTATGACATACCAAGTTCACAAGAAAACAGAAGAATGTAAAAGTGTGAGCTGGTGATATCAGTGAGGTTTCTAGATAGGTGATCGGGCCAGTAGGGGAACCTGGGTAGTGTTTTAGGGCATGCATCCGATCACAGATTAAATATTTTGCAGCTGGAGCAGGTTTAAGTTATTGAACCCAGTTTAAATGTGTTTTCTTGTTTGATGCCTAATGAACACAACCCTGACCTGGTGCCCAAAACCACCATCATTCTCATTACAAGAGATTGGCAACATGGGTGACATTCAGGTACATTCATAGTACTCCTCACATTGTGGGCAAGTATCTCCAATGCCAAATAAGTTCTTATTGAACGTTCGCATCGTGTTGTAATATTTGAATTACATACGTTCCTCCAGTATAAAGTATTTAAGATGACAAGGCACCTTATAAATCCATGTCTTTTTTTGCTTCCAGAAATAAAACCAATGTCTGTCAACAAAACACCAGCTTAAGGAATAGAAAAGCCTATTTGGAGCCCAAGGAACATTACGTCCCATATAAATGTATGTTCACTGGTCTGGAACACAACCCTAAGTTACCAAGCAGACCCAGTTCCTGAAGGCCCACACTGTCTGCAGTAAAGTGCCTCACTGACTTCTCCAAGTAAAATTACATTGTGAGCCCTTAGCCATTGGGTGAATGACCCCTCTTCTCTCCATCATGTGGAGGTATCAGTTTTAAGGTGAGCTGGAGAACCGTTTGGCCCTTGGAGTATTGGAATGATAGCCTGGTCCCAGGTCTATTGTGCTGTTTGTCAAGTTGGACCAGACAGCACACAGATCTAGGGCCAGGCTACTGGAATTACAAGCCTGTAGGTACAGCAGCATCAGAACCAGGGGTCCTCCTGCAGAAACTGGGAACCTACAATGACTGAACGTGCCGTCTGTTGACTGGATAGCATCTTGGTCAAAGCTGAACGGATTTAACCCTTTAGACTCAGTCGCTTATGTTAAAAGGACAGGGATGTTCCTTTTCAATTCCCAGGTGCTTCAAAAAGGAGACTTGACTGAAACTAAACACCAGTGCTGAGGTATTAGAAAGCCAGGAGATTCCATCATGACAACCCAACCACTGAAATGGCCCAGCCATAGAAATACAAGTCAACCAATCATGTTACATTGACTTGAATGGGAATTCCCATTCTAGTAAATCTATGGACCCTGCTCTGAGATAAACATTGTATGTTTGCAACTCTTCTACTATACAATGCCCTGCTATTTCTGTTCCTAGACAGAGACAAGATTCAGTTAGTCACGACGATGCAACAAGGCTACTTCAATATAGCAATATGCATATGATAGAATTTAAATCCCACTACAATATCAGTTCAAAAGATATTTAATCTGAACACTGTTAAGAGTTCCAAAAGAGATTTAATCTGACTACAATTCCACAGCTCCAAAATATAGATTTTTCAATGGAAGAAAGCGGCAAAGAGACGCTGCCAGACTGTAGAGGAAATTGGGAGACGGGAGAAAGAAAAAGTATAATTTTAGTCCAACTGGAAAGCTGCTGACCAACAGCCCTGTGACTGACCACAGGAAAGCTGCTGACCAACAGCCCTGTGACTGACCACAGGAAAGCTGCTGACCAACAGCCCTGTGACTGACCACAGGAAAGCTGCTGACCAACAGCCCTGTGACTGACCACAGGAAAGCTGCTGACCAACAGCCCTGTGACTGACCACAGGAAAGCTGCTGACCAACAGCCCTGTGACTGACCACAGGAAAGCTGCTGACCAACAGCCCTGTGACTGACCACAGGAAAGCTGCTGACCAACAGCCCTGTGACTGACCACAGGAAAGCTGCTGACCAACAGCCCTGTGACTGACCACAGGAAAGCTGCTGACCAACAGCCCTGTGACTGACCACAGGAAAGCTGCTGACCAACAGCCCTGTGACTGACCACAGGAAAGCTGCTGACCAACAGCCCTGTGACTGACCACAGGAAAGCTGCTGACCAACAGCCCTGTGACTGACCACAGGAAAGCTGCTGATCAACAGCCCTGTGACTGACCACAGGAAAGCTGCTGACCAACAGCCCTGTGACCGACCACAGGAAAGCTGCTGATCAACAGCCCTGTGACCGACCACAGGAAAGCTGCTGACCAACAGCCCTGTGACCGACCACAGGAAAGCTGCTGACCAACAGCCCTGTGACCGACCACAGGAAAGCTGCTGACCAACAGCCCTGTGACCGACCACAGGAAAGCTGCTGACCAACAGCCCTGTGACCGACCACAGGAAAGCTGCTGACCAACAGCCCTGTGACTGACCAACAGCCCTGTGACTGACCACGGGAAAGCTGCTGACCAACAGCCCTGTGACTGACCACGGGAAAGCTGCTGACCAACAGCCCTGTGACTGACCAACAGCCCTGTGACTGACCACGGGAAAGCTGCTGACCAACAGCCCTGTGACTGACCACGGGAAAGCTGCTGACCAACAGCCCTGTGACTGACCAACAGCCCTGTGACTGACCACGGGAAAGCTGCTGACCAACAGCCCTGTGACTGACCAACAGCCCTGTGACTGACCAACAGCCCTGTGACTGACCAACAGCATGAAGACAATCATCTAAGAAAATACAAATGTGGTAGAAAAGGGGGGAGCCTAGTGCTCAACACAAAGCCCATTTTTACAATGTACAGTCAGGGCAAAAAGTATTATATTCATTGTTAATAATGCAGTCATTTTAATCTTAATTATAACTTTAACACAAAAAAAAGATATACTGTATTCAAATATACCCCCAAAAAGGCAGAGGGGGTTAGTGGCTCAGTTGTCAAGTTGCTCTGTGGTGGAGGACTCTATCTCCAGTTCAGGGGTAGTAGGGGGCTGCGTCTCTTCCCCCCTCCCAGGCGGAGCCATCTCATCCTGGGTAGACTCCTGGCTGGGCTGGGGGTCTGGAGGTCCCGTCCCCTCTTCCTCCTCGGGAGTTGACTGTAGGTCTCCCAGTTTGGTGGTGAGGTCGTCCCTCTCCTTCTGCAAAGCCCGGCACAGCTTCTCCAAGCACTCCAGCTTCCCATGCAGGCCCTTGTAATGTTTGTCCCGCAGTGTCTTCTGGAGAGGACAAACAGCAAACGACATTCAACATCAGATATTCTACAATTAAGTGACATCATTCATTGAGATACTTTGTGAAATTTTACAGTACAAAATATTCTTACATTTCTGCTACTATTAGTAAATGATAACGTAAGATGGCCCTTTGGAAGAGTTTCTCATCTCACCTCCTCAGCCATCTGTAGCAGAGCCTGGTTGTTGGTCTCCCACTTCGTTCTCCACAGAGTCGTCTCCTTCTCCAGCTTCTTGATCTTCTTGGTCATCTGGAGAACAGAAGATCAGAGCTAGAGAGAGGTCTACAGACCTAAACCCTTCCAGCTAGAGAGAGAGAGAGGTCTACAGACCTAAACCCTTCCAGCTAGAGAGAGAGAGAGAGAGGTCTACAGACCTAAACCCTTCCAGCTAGAGAGAGAGAGAGAGAGGTCTACAGACCTAAACCCTTCCAGCTAGAGAGAGAGAGAGAGAGGTCTACAGACCTAAACCCTTCCAGCTAGAGAGAGAGAGAGAGAGGTCTACAGACCTAAACCCTTCCAGCTAGAGAGAGAGAGAGGTCTACAGACCTAAACCCTTCCAGCTAGAGAGAGAGAGGTCTACAGACCTAAACCCTTCCAGCTGAGAGAGAGAGAGAGGGTCTACAGACCTAAACCCTTCCAGCTAGAGAGAGAGAGAGAGAGGTCTACAGACCTAAACCCTTCCAGCTAGAGAGAGAGAGAGAGAGAGAGGTCTACAGACCTAAACCCTTCCAGCTAGAGAGAGAGAGAGAGAGAGAGAGGTCTACAGACCTAAACCCTTCCAGCTAGAGAGAGAGAGAGAGAGAGAGAGGTCTACAGACCTAAACCCTTCCAGCTAGAGAGAGAGAGAGAGAGAGGTCTACAGACCTAAACCCTTCCAGCTAGAGAGAGAGAGAGAGAGGTCTACAGACCTAAACCCTTCCAGCTAGAGAGAGAGAGAGAGAGGTCTACAGACCTAAACCCTTCCAGCTAGAGAGAGAGAGAGAGAGGTCTACAGACCTAAACCCTTCCAGCTAGAGAGAGAGAGAGAGAGGTCTACAGACCTAAACCCTTCCAGCTAGAGAGAGAGAGAGAGAGGTCTACAGACCTAAACCCTTCCAGCTAGAGAGAGAGAGAGAGAGGTCTACAGACCTAAACCCTTCCAGCTAGAGAGAGAGAGAGAGAGGTCTACAGACCTAAACCCTTCCAGCTGAGAGAGAGAGAGGTCTACAGACCTAAACCCTTCCAGCTAGAGAGAGAGAGAGAGGTCTACAGACCTAAACCCTTCCAGCTAGAGAGAGAGAGAGAGAGGTCTACAGACCTAAACCCTTCCAGCTAGAGAGAGAGAGAGAGAGGTCTACAGACCTAAACCCTTCCAGCTAGAGAGAGAGAGAGAGAGGTCTACAGACCTAAACCCTTCCAGCTAGAGAGAGAGAGAGAGAGGTCTACAGACCTAAACCCTTCCAGCTAGAGAGAGAGAGAGAGAGGTCTACAGACCTAAACCCTTCCAGCTAGAGAGAGAGAGAGAGAGGTCTACAGACCTAAACCCTTCCAGCTAGAGAGAGAGAGAGAGAGGTCTACAGACCTAAACCCTTCCAGCTAGAGAGAGAGAGAGAGAGGTCTACAGACCTAAACCCTTCCAGCTAGAGAGAGAGAGAGAGAGGTCTACAGACCTAAACCCTTCCAGCTAGAGAGAGAGAGAGAGAGAGGTCTACAGACCTAAACCCTTCCAGCTAGAGAGAGAGAGAGAGAGGTCTACAGACCTAAACCCTTCCAGCTAGAGAGAGAGAGAGAGAGATCTACAGACCTAAACCCTTCCAGCTAGAGAGAGAGAGAGAGAGAGGTCTACAGACCTAAACCCTTCCAGCTAGAGAGAGAGAGAGAGAGAGGTCTACAGACCTAAACCCTTCCAGCTAGAGAGAGAGAGAGAGAGAGGTCTACAGACCTAAACCCTTCCAGCTAGAGAGAGAGAGAGAGAGAGGTCTACAGACCTAAACCCTTCCAGCTAGAGAGAGAGAGAGAGAGAGGTCTACAGACCTAAACCCTTCCAGCTAGAGAGAGAGAGAGAGAGAGGTCTACAGACCTAAACCCTTCCAGCTAGAGAGAGAGAGAGAGAGAGGTCTACAGACCTAAACCCTTCCAGCTAGAGAGAGAGAGAGAGAGGTCTACAGACCTAAACCCTTCCAGCTAGAGAGAGAGAGAGAGAGGTCTACAGACCTAAACCCTTCCAGCTAGAGAGAGAGAGAGAGAGGTCTACAGACCTAAACCCTTCCAGCTAGAGAGAGAGAGAGAGAGGTCTACAGACCTAAACCCTTCCAGCTAGAGAGAGAGAGAGAGAGGTCTACAGACCTAAACCCTTCCAGCTAGAGAGAGAGAGAGAGAGGTCTACAGACCTAAACCCTTCCAGCTAGAGAGAGAGAGAGAGAGAGGTCTACAGACCTAAACCCTTCCAGCTAGAGAGAGAGAGAGAGAGAGGTCTACAGACCTAAACCCTTCCAGCTAGAGAGAGAGAGAGAGAGGTCTACAGACCTAAACCCTTCCAGCTAGAGAGAGAGAGAGAGAGGTCTACAGACCTAAACCCTTCCAGCTAGAGAGAGAGAGAGAGAGAGGTCTACAGACCTAAACCCTTCCAGCTAGAGAGAGAGAGAGAGAGAGGTCTACAGACCTAAACCCTTCCAGCTAGAGAGAGAGAGAGAGAGGTCTACAGACCTAAACCCTTCCAGCTAGAGAGAGAGAGAGAGAGAGGTCTACAGACCTAAACCCTTCCAGCTAGAGAGAGAGAGAGAGAGGTCTACAGACCTAAACCCTTCCAGCTAGAGAGAGAGAGAGAGAGGTCTACAGACCTAAACCCTTCCAGCTAGAGAGAGAGAGAGAGAGAGGTCTACAGACCTAAACCCTTCCAGCTAGAGAGAGAGAGAGAGAGAGGTCTACAGACCTAAACCCTTCCAGCTAGAGAGAGAGAGAGAGAGGTCTACAGACCTAAACCCTTCCAGCTAGAGAGAGAGAGAGAGAGGTCTACAGACCTAAACCCTTCCAGCTAGAGAGAGAGAGAGAGAGGTCTACAGACCTAAACCCTTCCAGCTAGAGAGAGAGAGAGAGAGAGGTCTACAGACCTAAACCCTTCCAGCTAGAGAGAGAGAGAGAGAGAGGTCTACAGACCTAAACCCTTCCAGCTAGAGAGAGAGAGAGAGAGAGGTCTACAGACCTAAACCCTTCCAGCTAGAGAGAGAGAGAGAGAGAGGTCTACAGACCTAAACCCTTCCAGCTAGAGAGAGAGAGAGAGAGAGGTCTACAGACCTAAACCCTTCCAGCTAGAGAGAGAGAGAGAGAGAGGTCTACAGACCTAAACCCTTCCAGCTAGAGAGAGAGAGAGAGAGAGGTCTACAGACCTAAACCCTTCCAGCTAGAGAGAGAGAGAGAGAGGTCTACAGACCTAAACCCTTCCAGCTAGAGAGAGAGAGAGAGAGGTCTACAGACCTAAACCCTTCCAGCTAGAGAGAGAGAGAGAGAGGTCTACAGACCTAAACCCTTCCAGCTAGAGAGAGAGAGAGAGAGGTCTACAGACCTAAACCCTTCCAGCTAGAGAGAGAGAGAGAGAGGTCTACAGACCTAAACCCTTCCAGCTAGAGAGAGAGAGAGAGAGGTCTACAGACCTAAACCCTTCCAGCTAGAGAGAGAGAGAGAGAGGTCTACAGACCTAAACCCTTCCAGCTAGAGAGAGAGAGAGAGAGAGGTCTACAGACCTAAACCCTTCCAGCTAGAGAGAGAGAGAGAGAGGTCTACAGACCTAAACCCTTCCAGCTAGAGAGAGAGAGAGAGAGGTCTACAGACCTAAACCCTTCCAGCTAGAGAGAGAGAGAGAGAGGTCTACAGACCTAAACCCTTCCAGCTAGAGAGAGAGAGAGAGAGGTCTACAGACCTAAACCCTTCCAGCTAGAGAGAGAGAGAGAGAGGTCTACAGACCTAAACCCTTCCAGCTAGAGAGAGAGAGAGAGAGGTCTACAGACCTAAACCCTTCCAGCTAGAGAGAGAGAGAGAGAGGTCTACAGACCTAAACCCTTCCAGCTAGAGAGAGAGAGAGAGAGGTCTACAGACCTAAACCCTTCCAGCTAGAGAGAGAGAGAGAGAGGTCTACAGACCTAAACCCTTCCAGCTAGAGAGAGAGAGAGGTCTACAGACCTAAACCCTTCCAGCTAGAGAGAGAGAGAGGTCTACAGACCTAAACCCTTCCAGCTAGAGAGAGAGAGAGGTCTACAGACCTAAACCCTTCCAGCTAGAGAGAGAGAGAGGTCTACAGACCTAAACCCTTCCAGCTAGAGAGAGAGAGAGGTCTACAGACCTAAACCCTTCCAGCTAGAGAGAGAGAGAGGTCTACAGACCTAAACCCTTCCAGCTAGAGAGAGAGAGAGGTCTACAGACCTAAACCCTTCCAGCTAGAGAGAGAGAGAGAGGTCTACAGACCTAAACCCTTCCAGCTAGAGAGAGAGAGAGAGAGGTCTACAGACCTAAACCCTTCCAGCTAGAGAGAGAGAGAGAGAGAGAGAGTCTACAGACCTAAACCCTTCCAGCTAGAGAGAGAGAGAGAGAGAGGTCTACAGACCTAAACCCTTCCAGCTAGAGAGAGAGAGAGAGAGGTCTACAGACCTAAACCCTTCCAGCTAGAGAGAGAGAGAGAGAGGTCTACAGACCTAAACCCTTCCAGCTAGAGAGAGAGAGAGAGGTCTACAGACCTAAACCCTTCCAGCTAGAGAGAGAGAGAGAGGTCTACAGACCTAAACCCTTCCAGCTAGAGAGAGAGAGAGAGAGGTCTACAGACCTAAACCCTTCCAGCTAGAGAGAGAGAGAGAGAGGTCTACAGACCTAAACCCTTCCAGCTAGAGAGAGAGAGAGAGAGGTCTACAGACCTAAACCCTTCCAGCTAGAGAGAGAGAGAGAGGTCTACAGACCTAAACCCTTCCAGCTAGAGAGAGAGAGAGAGGTCTACAGACCTAAACCCTTCCAGCTAGAGAGAGAGAGAGGTCTACAGACCTAAACCCTTCCAGCTAGAGAGAGAGAGAGGTCTACAGACCTAAACCCTTCCAGCTAGAGAGAGAGAGAGGTCTACAGACCTAAACCCTTCCAGCTAGAGAGAGAGAGAGGTCTACAGACCTAAACCCTTCCAGCTAGAGAGAGAGAGAGGTCTACAGACCTAAACCCTTCCAGCTATATACCAAAGAAACACAAGGGTGTTTCATGTTAAATGTTCAGTTCCAAACCTTCTCCATCTCCTGTCTGAAGGTAGTGAACACCTCGTTGCTTTTCGCCAGAGTGGTCTGAAACTCCTCAAACTTGTCCATGTACAAAGAGAGCTAAAAATCACAAACACATTAACATACAGTCACCCTCCATATATAAACACACATTAATATACAGTCACCCTCCATAAATAAACACACATTAACATACAGTCACCCTCCATATATAAACACACATTAACATACAGTCACCCTCCATATATAAACACACATCAACATACAGTCACCCTCCATATATAAACACACATTAACATACAGTCACCCTCCATAAATAAACACACATTAACATACAGTCACCCTCCATATATACACACACATTAATATACAGTCACCCTCCATATATAAACACACATTAACATACAGTCACCCTCCATATATACACACACATTAATATACAGTCACCCTCCATATATAAACACACATTAACATACAGTCACCCTCCATATATAAACACACATTAATATACAGTCACCCTCCATATATAAACACACATTAACATAGTCACCCTCCATATATACACACACACACATTAATATACAGTCACCCTCCATATATACACACACATTAATATACAGTCACCCTCCATATATACACACACATTAATATACAGTCACCCTCCATATATAAACACACATTAATATACAGTCACCCTCCATATATAAACACACATTAACATAGTCACCCTCCATATATACACACACACACATTAATATACAGTCACCCTCCATATATACACACACATTAATATACAGTCACCCTCCATATATACACACACATTAATATACAGTCACCCTCCATATATACACACACATTAATATACAGTCACCCTCCATATATACACACACACACATTAATATACAGTCACCCTCCATATATAAACACACATTAACATAGTCACCCTTCATATATAAACACACATTAACATACAGTCACCCTCCATATATAAACACACATTAATATACAGTCACCCTCCATATATAAACACACATTAACATAGTCACCCTCCATATATAAACACACATTAACATACAGTCACCCTCCATATATACACACACACACATTAATATACAGTCACCCTCCATATATACACACACACACATTAATATACAGTCACCCTCCATATATACACACACATTAATATACAGTCACCCTCCATATATACACACACATTAATATACAGTCACCCTCCATATATAAACACACATTAACATAGTCACCCTCCATATATACACACACACACATTAATATACAGTCACCCTCCATATATAAACACACATTAATATACAGTCACCCTCCATATATAAACACACATTAACATAGTCACCCTCCATATATACACACACACACATTAATATACAGTCACCCTCCATATATACACACACATTAATATACAGTCACCCTCCATATATACACACACATTAATATACAGTCACCCTCCATATATACACACACATTAATATACAGTCACCCTCCATATATACACACACACACATTAATATACAGTCACCCTCCATATATAAACACACATTAACATAGTCACCCTTCATATATAAACACACATTAACATACAGTCACCCTCCATATATAAACACACATTAATATACAGTCACCCTCCATATATAAACACACATTAACATAGTCACCCTCCATATATAAACACACATTAACATACAGTCACCCTCCATATATACACACACACACATTAATATACAGTCACCCTCCATATATACACACACACACATTAATATACAGTCACCCTCCATATATACACACACATTAATATACAGTCACCCTCCATATATACACACACATTAATATACAGTCACCCTCCATATATAAACACACATTAACATAGTCACCCTCCATATATACACACACACACATTAATATACAGTCACCCTCCATATATACACACACATTAATATACAGTCACCCTCCATATATACACACACATTAATATACAGTCACCCTCCATATATACACACACACACATTAATATACAGTCACCCTCCATATATAAACACACATTAACATAGTCACCCTTCATATATAAACACACATTAACATACAGTCACCCTCCATATATAAACACACATTAATATACAGTCACCCTCCATATATAAACACACATTAACATAGTCACCCTCCATATATAAACACACATTAACATACAGTCACCCTCCATATATACACACACACACATTAATATACAGTCACCCTCCATATATACACACACACACATTAATATACAGTCACCCTCCATATATACACACACATTAATATACAGTCACCCTCCATATATACACACACATTAACATACAGTCACCCTCCATATATACACATTAACCCTCCATATATACACACACACACACACACACACAATAACATAGTCACCCTCCACATATATATATACACATTAACATACATAGTCACCCTCTACATAAACACACATTCACCCTCCATATGTTTGTGTGTTTATATACACTCATCCTTCACATATACACACATTAATAACATAGTCACCCTCCACACACATTCACATACAGTCACCATCCATATACAGTTGAAGTCGGAAGTTTACATACACTTAGGTTGGAGATATTAAAACTCGTTTTTCAACCACTCCCCAAATTTCTTGTTAACAAACTATAGTTTTGGCAAGTCGGTTAGGACATCTACTTTGTGCATGACACAAGTCATTTTCCCAACAATTGTTGACAGACAGATTATTTCACTTATAATTCACTGTATCACAATTCCAGTGGGTCAGAAGTTTACATACACTATGTTGACTGTGCCTTTGAACAGCTTGGAAAATTCCAGAAAATTATGTCATGGCTTTTGAAGCTTCTGATAGGCTAATTGACATCATTTGAGTCAATTGGAGGTGTACCTGTGGATGTATTTCAAGGCCTACCTTCAAACTCAGTGCCTCTTTGCTTGACATCATGGGAAAATCAAAAGAAATCAGCCAAGACATCACCATTTTTTTTTTGTAGGCCTCCAAAAGCCTGGTTCATCCTTGGGAGCAATTTCCAAACGCCTGAAGGTACCACGTTCAGCTGTACAAAAAATAGTACGCAAGTATAAACACCATGGGACGACGCAGCCATCATACCGCTCTAGGAAGGAGACACGTTCTGTCTCCTAGAGATGAACGCACTTTATTGCGAAAAGTGCAAATCAATCCCAGAACAACAGCAAAGGACCTTGTGAAGATGCTGGAGGAAACAGGTACAAAAGTATCTATATTCACAGTAAAACGAGACCTATATCAATATAACCTGAAAGGCCGCTCAGCAAGGAAGAAGCCACTGCTCCAAAACCGCCATAAAAAAAGCCAGACTACGGTTTACAACTGCACATGGGGACAAAGATCATACTTTTTGGAGAAATGTCCTCTGGTCTGATGAAACAAAAATAGAACCGTTTGGAGGAAAAGGGGGGAGGCTTGCAAGCCGAAGAACACCATCCCAACCGTGAAGCACGGGGGTGGCAGCATCATGTTGTGGGGGTGCTTTGCTGCAGGAGGGACTGGTGCAATTCACAAAATGGATGGCATCATGGAGGGAAAACTGTGTGTATATATATTGACGGAACATCTCAAGACATCAGTCAGGAAGTTAAAGCTTGGTCGCAAATGGGTTTACCAAATAGACAATGACCCCAAGCAAACTTCCAAAGTTGTGGCAAAATGGCTTAAGGACAACAAAGTCAAGGTATTAGAGTGGCCATCACAAAGCCCTGACCTCAATCCCATAGACAATTTGTGGGCAGAACTGAAAAAGCGTGTGCGAGCAAGGAGGCCTACAAACCTGACTCAGTTACACCAGTTCTGTCAGGAGGAATGGGCCAAAATTCACCCAACTTATTGTGGGAAGGCTACCCGAAACGTTTGACCCAAGTTAAACAATTGAAAGGCAATGCTACCAAATACTAATTGAGTGTATGTAAACTTCTGACCCACTGACAATGTGATGAAAGAAATAAAAGCTGAAATAAATCCTTCTCTCTACTATTATTCTGACATTTCACATTCTTAAAATAAAGTGGTGATCCTAACTGACCTAAGACAGGGAATTCTTACTAGGATTAATTGTCAGGAATTGTGAAAAACTGAGTTTAAATGTATTTGGTTAAGGTGTATGTAAATGTCCAACTTCAACTGTATATATACATTCACCATACAGTCACCCTCCATATAAACACATTCACACAGTCACCCTCCATATAAACACATTCACCCTCCATATAAAAACATTCACATACAGTCACCCTCCATATAAACACAGTCACCCTCCATATAAACACATCAACGTCACCCTCCATATAAACACATTCACCCTCCATATAAAAACATTCACATACAGTCACCCTCCATATAAACACATTCACCCTCCATATAAACACATTCACATACAGTCACCCTCCATATAAACACATTCACATACAGTCACCCTCCATATAAACTGACTGCCAGAACAGGGAAGGAAAAGGCAGCTAGTTACCTGCTGTTTGAGCTGAGTCTCCTGTTCCTTCAACAGCTCACACTCATGTCTCCACTCTGTGGCGTCTTTCAGGAGCTGAACAGGAGACGGAAATGGTCACAACTTCTGACAAACAGACAACCAATACAATCAATGAGTCAATGCAAACAGACAACGGTCACTCACTTCCAGTTATTACAGAGAGAAACAAATAGTGTCCTGGGTTGTGTTCATTAGGCACCTGGACCTCATTTTAAGTTGCAATGGAAAACTGTTTTCAGTTGTGTGCCCTATGGAACACAGCCCTCCAGTTATTTGTAGCTAGCTAGAGCATCAGAATAATAACCCATGGTCTTGGGACTCACAAAGTCTCTCTCCCTCTGCTGCTTCCCCTCCAACTCTCTCATCAGCTCAGCTGTCCTCTGGAGCTTGGCATCCACCAACTGCTGCTGCTTCTCCTTGTGCTTGAACACCTTGTCAATGTGCTGGGAACAGAGACAGGACAGAGCAGAACACCTTGTCAATGTGCTGGGAACAGAGACAGGGCAGAGCAGAACACCTTGTCAATGTGCTGGGAACAGAGACAGGACAGAGCACCTTGTCAATGTGCTGGGAACAGAGACAGGACAGAGCAGAACACCTTGTCAATGTGCTGGGAACAGAGACAGGACAGAGCAGAACACCTTGTCAATGTGCTGGGAACAGAGACAGGACAGAGCAGAACACCTTGTCAATGTTCTGGGAACAGAGACAGAGCAGAGCAGAACACCTTGTCAATGTGCTGGGAACAGAGACAGAGCAGAGCAGAACACCTTGTCAATGTGCTGGGAACAGAGACAGAGCAGAGCTGAACACCTTGTCAATGTGCTGGGAACAGAGACAGAGCAGAACACCTTGTCAATGTGCTGGGAACAGAGACAGAGCAGAGCTGAACACCTTGTCAATGTGCTGGGAACAGAGACAGGACAGAACACCTTGTCAATGTGCTGGGAACAGAGACAGGGCAGAACACCTTGTCAATGTGCTGGGAACAGAGACAGGACAGAGCAGAACACCTTGTCAATGTGCTGGGAACAGAGACAGGACAGAGCAGAACACCTTGTCAATGTGCTGGGAACAGAGACAGGACAGAGCAGAACACCTTGTCAATGTGCTGGGAACAGAGACAGAGCAGAACACCTTGTCAATGTGCTGGGAACAGAGACAGGACAGAGCACCTTGTCAATGTGCTGGGAACAGAGACAGGACAGAACACCTTGTCAATGTGCTGGGAACAGAGACAGGGCAGAGCAGAACACCTTGTCAATGTGCTGGGAACAGAGACAGGGCAGAGCAGAACACCTTGTCAATGTGCTGGGAACAGAGACAGAGCAGAACACCTTGTCAATGTGCTGGGAACAGAGACAGAGCAGAGCAGAACACCTTGTCAATGTGCTGGGAACAGAGGCAGGGCAGAGCAGAACACCTTGTCAATGTGCTGGGAACAGAGGCAGGGCAGAGCAGAACACCTTGTCAATGTACTGGGAACAGAGACAGAGCAGAGCAGAACACCTTGTCAATGTGCTGGGAACAGAGACAGAGCAGAACACCTTGTCAATGTGCTGGGAACAGAGACAGGACAGAACACCTTGTCAATGTGCTGGGAACAGAGACAGGACAGAGCAGAACACCTTGTCAATGTGCTGGGAACATAGACAGGACAGAACACCTTGTCAATGTGCTGGGAACAGAGACAGGACAGAGCAGAACACCTTGTCAATGTGCTGGGAACAGAGACAGGACAGAACACCTTGTCAATGTGCTGGGAACAGAGACAGGACAGAACACCTTGTCAATGTGCTGGGAACAGAGACAGGACAGAGCAGAACACCTTGTCAATGTGCTGGGAACAGAGACAGGACAGAACACCTTGTCAATGTGCTGGGAACAGAGACAGAGCAGAGCAGAACACCTTGTCAATGTGCTGGGAACAGAGGACAGGAGCAGAGCAGAAGCACCTTGTCAATGTGCTGGGAACAGAGACAGGAGCAGAGCAGAGACACCTTGTCAATGTGCTGGGAACAGAGACAGGACAGAGCACCTTGTCAATGTGCTGGGAACAGAGACAGGACAGAGCACCTTGTCAATGTGCTGGGAACAGAGACAGGACAGAGCACCTTGTCAATGTGCTGCGAACAGAGACAGAGCAGAACACCTTGTCAATGTGCTGGGAACAGAGACAGAGCAGAACACCTTGTCAATGTGCTGGGAACAGAGACAGGACAGAGCAGAACACCTTGTCAATGTGCTGGGAACAGAGACAGGACAGAGCAGAACACCTTGTCAATGTGCTGGGAACAGAGACAGGAGCAGAACACCTTGTCAATGTGCTGGGAACAGAGACAGGACAGAGCAGAACACCTTGTCAATGTGCTGGGAACAGAGACAGGACAGAGCACCTTGTCAATGTGCTGGGAACAGAGACAGAGCAGAACACCTTGTCAATGTGCTGGGAACAGAGACAGGACAGAGCAGAACACCTTGTCAATGTGCTGGGAACAGAGACAGAGCGAGCAGAGCACCTTGTCAATGTGCTGGGAACAGAGACAGGACAGAGCAGAACACCTTGTCAATGTGCTGGGAACAGAGACAGGACAGAGCAGAACACCTTGTCAATGTGCTGGGGACAGAGCAGAGCAGAACACCTTGTCAATGTGCTGGGAACAGAGACAGGGCAGAGCAGAACACCTAGTCAATGTGCTGGGAACAGAGACAGGAGCAGAGCACCTTGTCAATGTGCTGGGAACAGAGACAGGACAGAGCAGAACACCTTGTCAATGTGCTGGGAACAGAGACAGGACAGAGCAGAACACCTTGTCAATGTGCTGGGAACAGAGACAGAGCAGAGCAGAACACCTTGTCAATGTGCTGGGAACAGAGACAGAGCAGAGCACCTTGTCAATGTGCTGGGAACAGAGACAGAGCAGAGCAGAACACCTTGTCAATGTGCTGGGAACAGAGACAGGACAGAGCAGAACACCTTGTCAATGTGCTGGGAACAGAGACAGGCAGAGCAGAACACCTTGTCAATGTGCTGGGAACAGAGACAGGGCAGAGCAGAACACCTTGTCAATGTGCTGGGAACAGAGACAGAGCAGAGCAGAACACCTTGTCAATGTGCTGGGAACAGAGACAGGAGCAGAGCAGAACACCTTGTCAATGTGCTGGGAACAGAGACAGAGCAGAGCAGAACACCTTGTCAATGTGCTGGGAACAGAGACAGAGCAGAGCAGAACACCTTGTCAATGTGCTGGGAACAGAGACAGAGCAGAGCAGAACACCTTGTCAATGTGCTGGGAACAGAGACAGAGCAGAGCACCTTGTCAATGTGCTGGGAACAGAGACAGAGCAGAGCAGAACACCTTGTCAATGTGCTGGGAACAGAGACAGAGCAGAGCAGAACACCTTGTCAATGTGCTGGGAACAGAGACAGGGCAGAACACCTTGTCAATGTGCTGGGAACAGAGACAGAGCAGAACACCTTGTCAATGTGCTGGGAACAGAGACAGGACAGAGCAGAACACCTTGTCAATGTGCTGGGAACAGAGACAGAGCAGAACACCTTGTCAATGTGCTGGGAACAGAGACAGGGCAGAGCAGAACACCTTGTCAATGTGCTGGGAACAGAGACAGAGCAGAGCAGAACACCTTGTCAATGTGCTGGGAACAGAGACAGAGCAGAGCAGAACACCTTGTCAATGTGCTGGGAACAGAGACAGAGCAGAGCAGAACACCTTGTCAATGTGCTGGGAACAGAGACAGGGCAGAGCAGAGGACAGACCAGAGATAAAGCTAGATGGAACTTTTTCTATGCGACAGTCAGATTTCCAGAGGCTCTTAAATGCATTTAACATGCTGAAAAATAACCCTAGTAAAAAGATCCATTAGGGCAATTCCAAACTAAATCCCACTAAAAGTGTTGAAACATGCGGTAATCATCTAATCAAAGTACCAATCAGACTGCTCCTACATGTTGTAGGTCGGGATCTGCCATAGGCACCTGACTAAAGAGACCTCAGGGGTAGAGAGAGAGATAGAGGGTGGGGGGGGACAGAGAGAGATAGAGGGGGGGGGGGACAGAGAGAGATAGAGGGTGGGGGGGGACAGAGAGAGATAGAGGGTGGGGGGGGGACAGAGAGAGATAGAGGGTGGGGGGGACAGAGAGAGATAGAGGGGGGGGGGACAGAGAGAGAGAGGGTGGGGGGGACAGAGAGAGATAGAGGGTGGGGGGGGACAGAGAGAGATAGAGGGTGGGGGGGGACAGAGAGAGATAGAGGGTGGGGGGGGGACAGAGAGAGATAGAGGGTGGGGGGGACAGAGAGAGATAGAGGGTGGGGGGGACGGAGAGAGATAGAGGGTGGGGGGGACAGAGAGAGATAGAGGGTGGGGGGTAGAGAGAGAGATAGAGGGTGGGGGGGCGGACAGAGAGAGATAGAGGGTGGGGGGGACAGAGAGAGATAGAGGGTGGGGGGGGACAGAGAGAGATAGAGGGTGCAGAGAGAGATAGAGGGTGGGGGGGGACAGAGAGAGATAGAGGGTGGGGGGGGGGACAGAGAGAGATAGAGGGTGGGGGGGACAGAGAATGGGAGGAATAGACAGAGTGTGTGCATGTGAAGACAAAGACAGAAGGTAGAAAGAGGTACCCATCTCGTCCTCCTACCTCCTCCCTGAGCTCGTACTGTTTGATGAGCTTCTTGAGTTTCTGGGCCAGCTCCATGTTCTCCTGGCGCAGCTTGGAGTTGTGGGTGTTGTGCTGCTCCATCTGTAACTCGATCTGGTTCAGCGTCATCTGGAAGTGAAGGGTGGCCTCCTTCCGACGCTCCTCATACTCTCTGGACCGTTGCGTGTTGTCATCCTGACATGAGATACGCAAAACGTTCAATTCGCAAAAAAATTTTGACAGGGACGGGGTCAATTCTGTTTTCAATTCATGAATTCTATTGAAATTTAATTCATGAATAAAAAATATTTTCTATGAAGAGTTCACACTTCCGGAATTGACTGAATTTAAACCTAAATCGAACCCAACCCTGAAAGGTACTGGTACTCCCTGTATGTAGCTCCATTCTTGTGGATTCTATTATATCCTCGTGTTAGTTACCATTTTATTTTTGCAACTCTGCATCGTTGGGAAAGGTCCATAAGCAAGCATTTCACTGTAAAGTCTACACCAGTTGTATTCAGAGCATGTGACGTATAAAATGTGATTTGATACAAGCATAGAGATCCTATGATTCTATATGTAGTTCAATGAGTACACAGGCTTACAGTAGCCACTAACTGACTTGCTGTGTGACAGACTCTCCTCACTACCTACCTTGAGGGTCTTATTGTGTCTCTGCAGTTCCCTACAGAGGCTCTCCAGCTTGCTGCGTGCCAGGATGGCTTTGCTGTGTTCACTCTGCAGGTGGATCTTCTCTTTGACCATCTGGGACTGCTTCTTCTGCAGCACCTTCACCTGCTTCTGCATACTGCGGCTCTCCTCCAGCTGTCAATCAATCAATCAATCAATCAATCAATCAATCAATCAAACTGTCACAGGACACAAAGGCATAGTAGTACTCAAAACACCATTTGAACAGGGATTCAAATGAGACCTGGTTAGTGTTCATTAGGCATGAAATGGAAGAAAACGAACTGAATTGGTGTAATTAGAAATTCTCGTTTTGCTTTCCGTTGCAAAATAGTTTTGCTATGGTGTGCCCTAATAAATACAACCCGGGGCATACAAACTCAAAACACAAACAGGGATGAACATGTTAGCTGATCAACTAGCAGTGGCCCACTGCAATTTATGAAATACTGTTAAGTCTTACATGAAAATAATCCCTTAAAGCAGCATAGACATGTGGAGGCTTCCAGCTCTTACCGAATCCGCATACTTCTTGCACAAAGCGGCCAGCTTCTCCTCTGGGGAGGCTAGTGTGGTCAGGGCTTGCATCAGTAGGAGAACCTCTTTTCCTGTTACAAAACAACACAAGTGAAGAGATCAGCCACTTGTCATGGTTGAAGAGGAAGGGACATTCTCAATAACTTGGCTAAAATCACCATGACAGCATGCAGTGGTTTCCATATATTACCTCACATGCTTTAGACAGGCAACAACAGTCTTGTGTTAACCTACCCAATCCCTTTTGGTCCTTGATCTTGCCACCACCACCGCCTGGGTCCAACTCAGCATTGTTGGGGTCCAGGGGACAGTCCTCTCTCCCTGGAGTCTCCCCTCTCACCTCCTCACTGCAGCAGCTACTGACCAGCTCAAACATCCCCAGGTGCTCCTGGCTACCTGGGCTGTCCAGCTCTGGAGGGGAGCTGCTACCAGATCCCCCCACTAGCCCCCGAGTCGCCACCTCCATTCCACAGAACCCTGTGGCCTCCATGATATTGGTCCCAAACTGGAAAAGAGGAAAAGTTAACTCAGTGAAATAGCTGTGGTCGTATCCACCTGACTATTTGAGTACACCTGACCATGTGAGTAAGCATTGATTCAATTTGTTAACAGAAGCGGTTCATACTTGACCATTCCCTGATCTTGTCAGTGGTGTGTAACGTATTTCAATAACCTCAACACTTGTAAACATTGACAGTAATGACACAGCAAGTTAGCAACCACATGCTGTCCTCCGTTTTACATCTATGGTCTGGACTCTAGCAAGGCAAGACAGGTCCTCACCTTTAACTCTGATCTGACCAAGGGTCACTAAATTCAGATCATTCTAATAACTAGGTAGCATTGGCAGTAGTGGTAACTATAGTTATTAATATATTAATGAAACACTGGACCACAGTTCCCTCAACAATCAAGAAGGGATGGAATCCTTTAAGAAGATAGTTGAGGATTACCACGTGCTAGACCTAACAGCACCAACAGAAGGACTCGCCATATAAATCAGCACAGGAACTCCTCAATTCCCTTGATTTAGTTAACTACCTAGATAACCGGGACACCGAAGATAAAATAATTATCCGACTGACCACAAGTGAAGGATGTAGCTTAAACACCGCTGTTGCAGTTACACTCGTACGTTAGTTCAATCAATTTAGACACCCAAACAAGTAAACTTTCCACACAGTAGTGGCAATAAAACTAGCTACCTAACGTTGGCTAGTTTTGATATTATTAGCAGGCACTAGCTAGCCAATGTGTTAGCTAATAACCTCCAAACAATTTAAAGTGACTAACTACCTAGATAATAGCTATACTGAAAGTAAAACATTGCGCCAAGTATCGGCTACGCTAAAGCTAATGGATGTAGCTAGCGAGCCACATATCTAAATAATATAGTTAGCATAGCTATAACGTTAGTCACAGTAACCTTTGGTATGCTAGCTAGCTTTGACACGAGCTAGCTGTAGGTTAGCTTGTTAGCTGAGTACAAATCCAACGTTGACATTCAACTCAACAAAAATTGTGGACTAAAGTGTTACTATCAAGTATTGATTGATGTATGGATTATTGAACGTAGTATAGAAAGCAAATACCACCAAGCAATAATTAGCAAACTGTTTGGGTTTGGCAGGTGCGTGAGTCCACACTGTGCTAACTTATGCTATGCTAACAACCTGTCACTGGCAAACTATGCTATGGACTTCCTTAGTAAATAAAACATGTTTTAACACTTGGCGTTCTCTTTTGTTTGACTGTAACATGTTACAATCATTTAGAAATACAGACATCATTTATGTAGGGTCAGTGAAACCCAGAAAAGGGCGTAAAAGTACCACACTGTACCTGTTTGTTTTTACTGTTTAAATCGACCCTGTCTCTGGCATCGGAGTGCGTCGCTATGATGTGACGCAATATATAATGACGGGGAGGGGCTGCTTGACCCTATTGTCATGTTGCATAAACAAGACCAAAACAAAACCCTTCCCTATACAGCCCTTTAGATATTACAATCTGTCTGTATTTTTCATCAAGGAAAGACATTTAGACAATGGGAAAGAAGTATATTTATTAGGGAAAAACTGAAGACAGGATTTGAGAAGCACAGAAACAAGTATTATTTGGATAGATGTACACATCCCAACTGTGAAGGAATTCCAGAAAAAGAAAAGAGCAGAAAAGAGAAAAAAAATAACAATATGCAATATGTCAGTTGCCTCCTCGCCCATAAACGTTCACAGCTAAAATGTCAGCCAGCCACTAAACTGTACAGACAGAAAATGTATATTATACAGTATTTCAACACCAGACCACCTCCAGATCAGAATATACCCCATAGATGTACCCATTCTTGTGTGCTGAAACAAACAGTTTATGGTTTGTATGCAGCGGTTCCCTTCATTTCTATACCATTCTATTTCTATGGTCTAGACTAGACACTGTCATGGTTTCTGATCCTTCATGGTGCTCTCTCTCATATCAGAGATACTAGACTGAAGCAAGATGGGTCGGTCATCACTCTACTCATCCGACTGAAGCATCTTCTCAATCTCTTTATCCCAGTTGTCATCTCTGTTGTCTGCCTCCGTCACTACCTCATACTCCTGTAACTCTGCCTGGAGTTCCTTCTCCCAGTCCGCTGTCTCCTCTGAACAAATAACAGCATTATGAGAACAATGCTACAGACTGAAGAGAAAAGAGCTAAACATGTCATTCACTCTCTTCTAATTCAACATCCAGCTCTACCACCTGAGCCATTATATTAAATCCAAGCCCTTTCCAGGTTCCAGTGAAATCAACCAATAGAACTCTGGAGTTCTTGCTAGTTGTTTGTTACTCTAGATATGATCTAATAGTTCTAGAACTGACCCTCTGGAGTTGCAGCGTCCTCCTTCTTGTCCAGCACCAGCTGTTCCATCTCCTTCCTCAGGTCTTCATGGTCGATGTTACAGGAGTCAAAGGCATCGCTCACAAACTCGGAGACCCCAGGGCTGGTGGAGATCTCATTCTCCTCTTCCTCCTGCTGTTTAACAACATTAAAAGAGAATCCAGACCATTTCATACATTTGACTTGATATTTACACAGTATTTCAGTGGTCTATATATAGACATGTACAGAATTATTCAAAGGGACTGACTTTTCTTCAGAAAAACAAAACATTGACTCACCTCTCCACTCTTGGGAATGTCACTAATGGATACTGGAGGTGTTTTTGGTCTGATGGTATTTTCTGCATGATAACAACAATAACATGAAACAGAAGTTAGGCTATAAACTGTTGCTTGACAGTAGTTCACCAATTGCTCTGATTTGCCCATAACACCAATGCAATGTTTTTAGTTAAGGACTTGTCAGGATCACACAAACTGAATTCTGACCAACCATAGAACAGAATAGAGTACCTGTGAGGCTGACACCCTCCGGGCTGATGGTCTTCTGCTCCTCTCTGTTGTCTACAGCCTGCTGCTGTGCTGCCAGAGCAGTGAGCTGGGCCGACTGCTTTATCAGGGACACACGGTAGAAGTAGTTCCTCCAGAACACATCCTCCTTCACTCTAAACATACAGAGCATTGAATATAAGTAACATACACATATTCTTAAGCCTGATTGAGCGATAGTTCACCATTCTTTTTCACTTGAAAGCAGCAATCTGGCTGGTTCTAAGAGGCTTATCAATGGACAGGACTGGCATCAACCAACATCAGCCAACAGGCCAACTTTATGCCTGCAATCTCTATCTGTAAATAACTCTGGGTTGAAGTGCAGTAATAGATTTGTAATGGATTAGATTTGTAATGGCTGTCTGCTGACTGTTTGGGGACCAGGTCGAAGCGCATCCTGTTCAGTAGCTCATCTTCCTGCAGCATCACCATGGCGATAGGATACATCTGCTCAGAGTCGAACTGGAACTGAACTCCAGCTGGTGGGTCTCTCAGGAAGTTCCTCCTGTCCTGGAATAACAGAACAATAAAGTTGTTGAATTTAAATCAAATTGAAAAAGGTACAAGCAACACAATGCACTCTGACAGTGATGAGATCCAATTGGATGGAATCAAATCACAAACTCTAAGTGCACTATGTGGACAGACAATGTTAGAAATGCTACTAACAGCGGACAAAGCCAGGATCTGTTGCTGAATGGTCTCCTCCTCACTGTAGCCAACCCATGGTGGTACAGCTGTGTCTGGAAGGGAACAAGAACAAACCACTTTAATTCCACCATGGATGGATGGATGGATGGATGTATGGATAACTATGATCATGTTTACTGGTATATCATCTCAAGATAGCTAAACAGACTGGCAAGCAGACAAACATTCTACTCTGTCATTTATCACCAGTATCCCTGCACATTGATATGGTGCTGGTACTGGCCTGTAGAGTACATTCTCCGGTGGGTTTTATTTATTGTGTTACCTGACCTGACTTAGCATCTGTTCTCTTTTTTTTTTTTTTTTAGAACCTATTCTGGATTTGTCACTTTTCTATTTCTTTACCTTGATATTGAATAGGCATTGTTGAGAAAGAGCTTGTAAGTAAGCATTTCACTTGACTGTTTACACCTGTTGTGTCCTGTGCTTATAGTTAACCAAAACGAATCATGAAAACTATTTAGTAAACTGAAATAAAATAATTAGCCAACCCGTTAGAAAAACTAAAGCTATACTGAAATGATACTTTAAATGGCTGTAGCCATACTGAGTGGTAAGGGTAAAGCAAATGACTGTAGACGAAAGTCGAGGAGTGAAGTCGGGGTAGGTGCATCTGCGACAGCCAAAAGTCAGACACTAATGCGGTTTTCCAACAACAAGGCATGTCGGCGCTAGTCGGATAATTTCCTCCCCAGAATGACTAACAAAAGTGATCCGCTCTAACGCGGCCACTGAAATGAGCACGACGCAAGACTGCTCTCACACCGTCTCCCAGAGTATCTGCGCTTCACACTGTTACAACACGGTAGCTACGGGACCAAAACAGCAGACTTTTAACCTCGTTTCAACTCCTGGTTGTTGCGGAAATTGACCCACTACTACTGTTTACTTTGTGCATCTACGTCAGGGGTGTCAAACTCATTCCATGGAGGGTCTAGTGTCTGCAGGCTTTTGGTTTTTCATTTCAATTAAGACCTAGACAACCAGGTGAGGGGAGTTTCTTACTAAATCAGTGACCATAATTCATCAATCAAGTACAAGAGAGGAGCGAAACCCCGCAGACACTCGGCCCTCCATGTGATGAGTTGGATAGATATGATCTACGTCAGGGATTCCCAAACTGGGGTACACCAAATAAAAACGTGGTTCACATTTTAAAAAACATGTTTTTTGTTGAATTGAACACATTTAAACAGTGAATTGAACATATTTCAACAGTGAATTTATCTTTTCCAACGGGGCTATACATATGGGTGAAGTTTCTCGCCCGAGTAGCCTCGTTTCACTGCCCAAAATAAAATTAAACCATCTAGTGTTCAGCGAAATAACAACAATGTCAAATAATTAACATCCTATCACATTAACAGTTACTCTCTCGCAGGAATTCCACTAAACTCCGTATGTAGCTGCTGCTCATTCCGTTTGCTCGAAAATTGATAAATTGTTAAAAAAGGTAATGCCCGCGTCCATAGAGACACTACCATCAGTACTACACAAGTTGTTCTGCTTCCACGAGCACGTCCAATGCTAGCATCAGTAATTCTACATGTTGTTAGACCAGCTAGCATGGACACTGACAGTTGTGAATCTGATGCAGCTGAAGAGCTACTTGGCCCCTTACCCAGGAAAGCACCGAACAGACAGGGACGTTGGACCATCGAAGAGACGCAAATATGATAATAACTACATTGATTTGGGGTTCACTTATATTGGGAGCAGTGCCTTTCCTCAGCCAAAGTGTGTTATATGTGCAAAAGTACTATCTCACAACTCGAAGAAACCTTCACTCTTGCGCAGACATTTAGAAACAAAACATGCCAATTTGAAAAATAAGCCGCGGGAGTTTTTTTTGAGCGAGAATTAAGACGACTTGTGAGTAGTAAGACATGTATAAAAGCAACAGATACCATTAATAAGAAGGGGCTAGAAGCGTCTTATATGGTGAGCTACAGAGTGGCAAGGACAGGCAAGCCCCATACTATTGTGGAGGACTTAATTCTTCCTGCTGCCATGGATATGGCTGGGACAATACTGGGGGAAAAGGCCAAAAAAAACTATACAGACAATGTCTTCATCAAACAACACTGTTTCACGCATCAGTGCCATGGCAGGAGATGTTTTGAAACAATTACTGCTTTGCATACAAGCCAGTGAATTCTATGCGTTACAGCTGGATGAGTCAACAGACATGACAGGCCTGGCACAGATCCTGGTATATGGCCGTTACGTTTATGGGGGGTCAATTAAGGAAGACATCCTCTTCTGCAAACCAGGACAACAGGAGAGGATATTTGTAAAGTACTGGACAGCTTTGTGACATCAAATGGACTTTGGTGGTCAAGATGTGTTGTCATCTGTACTGATGGCTCAAAAGCCATGACAGGGAGACATAGTGGAGGGGTAACGCACGTGCAAGCAGTTGCTCCCGATGCCACTTGGGTACACTGCAGCATCCACCGAGAGGCTCTTGCTGCCAAGGGAATGCTTGACAGCGTGAAAGATGTTTTGGACACTACAGTGAAAATGGTTAGCTTTGTTAAAGCAAGGCCCCTGAACTCTTGTGTATTTTCTGCACTATGCAATGATATGGGCAGCGCTTTTCAGACCATGCAACGCTTTTACAACATACAGAAGTGCGCTAGTTATCAAGGGGCAAAGTATTGACACATTTTTTTAATTGAGAGACGAGCTTAAAGTTTTCTTTACTGACCATAATTTTCACTTGTCTGACCGCTTGCATGATGACGAGTTTCTCACACGACTGGCCTATCTGGGTGATGTTTTTTCTCACCTGAATCGAGGATTACAGAGACTCTCTGCAACTATATTCAATGTGCGGGACAAAATTGAGGCTATGATTAAGAAGTTGGAGCTTTTCTGTCTGCATTTTTTTGTGTGCAAATGAACTCAAGCTTACGGGACAATGTAAAATGTGATATAACGAAGCACCTGAGCTGTGTGCGCAATTACGCAGGTACTTTCCTGAAACGGATGACACAAACAGCTGGATTCTTTATCCCTTTCATGCCCTGCCTCCAGTCCACTTAACGATATCTGAACAAGAGCCTCATCGAAATTGGAACAAGCGGTTCTGTGAAAATGTTATTTAATCAGAAGCCACTGCCAGATTTCTGGATTGGGCTGCGCTCAGAGTATCCTGCCTTGGCAAATTGTGCTGTTATGCCCTTTGCAACCACGTACCTATGTGGGAGTGGATTCTCGGCCCTCACTAGCATGAAAACTAAATACTGGCACAGACTGTGTTGAAAATGATTTAAAACTGAGACTCTCTCCAATACAACCCAACATTGCAGAGTTATGTGCATCCTTTCAAGCACATCCTTCTCATTAACCTGTGGTGAGTTATTCACAATTTCAATGAACAAATAAGGTTTTATATGTAAGATGGTTAAATAAAGATCAAAATTATTGATTTATTTGTGCCCTGGTCCTATAAGAGCTCTGTCACTTCCCACGAGTCGGGTTGTGACAAAAACTCACTCACACCCATTCTTATGTTTAATAAATGTATCGTATAGTGTGTGTGGCAGGCTTACAATGATGGCAAAAAACAACATTTGAGAGTGCGCTGACCGTGGTGCTAGGGGGGGTACGCAGCTGGAGGTTGAATGTTTTAAGGGGTACGGGACTATAAAAAGTTTGGGAACCACTGATCTACGTCATCTCGCTGAGTCTTCCTTTAAACCTATTACTGCCCCCCCCCCCAGTGGCAGGAAGTGACATCCTCAAAATCAAAACAACGATACAACACATAAAAAGGCTACTAGCCTCCCATGCATAGGCTACTGTCTGTCCCTAACACTAAAACTAAATAATATGAAAACAAAAATATTTTCATAAAACATTAACCAAATAAAAACGAAACAAGTGGATCTGAAAACTTAAACTAAACCAAATGTCAAATAAAAATCTGAAAATGAATAGAAATAGAAACTAATATAAAAACACTAAACAATAATAACCTTGCTGTGCACGTGACAAATGTTGATTTGAGGACACAGAGTACAAGGAGTGGAAGGTAAGCTAATCTCTAGTGGGTATGATGTTATGTCTCCACACTGACCTGATTTCTTAGCTTTCTTTTCTTGGACAAATTTGTCCTGTTCTTTTTTGAAGTCCCCCAAAATAGTCTGGAAAGCAGAAACACAGGCATGTGATGTTACAAGACAGAAACCTCAAAGCTTCAAGAAATCAGCGGTTTTGAGCGAACACCAGAGAGGGTGTTATATAGCAACCTACACTAAAACACCCTCCTTGTCAAACAGAATTCAGGAAAGTGGAGCATGCCATGCACCTTGTCAAAAATTCCATCTATGTTCCCTTCTTCCACACTCTTCTTGATGGTGTGTGCTGTCTCTGCCACAGAGTTGGAGATCTTCTTGGTGGCATTGCTGGCAAAGTTGAATATTAAGCCTGTATATGTAACAGGGATATAAAATCTGGATCACTTTCTCAGCTTCAGATGGCATTGTTTGCCTGCCAAAACTTGAATGACAATGTATTGTTGTCTCTTAGGCCTACATAATCATTATTAGTCTGTTAATCACTTTTCACATGAATATAAATTAAAACCATCTATAATCTTCCTTACCACCGAATCCTTTAGCTTGCTGAGAGATGAGTTGGACGGTGTCTCCGTCCTCCTGCCCCAGTTCTTCTGTTGCTGGAGGTTCGTGTTGTTTGTTTACTTCATTTTGGTCTTGAACAATTTTCTCCTCCACAGCAACGTCAGCCACTTCGCTCTCCTCTGTCGTCGAGGTGTTCTCTATACCCAGCCACGTTCCCCATCCTTTGAACATTTTCGCCGATGTCTTTCGGGTGTAGCTATGATAGAAATCGATTGTAAACTAAGTGCTTAGAATTGTACCTTCATGGTTCTGTGTTTACGTCGCCAGGAAGCAGTGCTATTCTTGTTCTTTTTTTCCAGAATAAATACAAAACGAGCGCATTACTGCCGCCTGCTGTTACATCTGGGAAATGTTAGGGATATTGTTACAAAACGAGAGATGTTATCAGATCAAATGTGGGATTCGAACAACAGTGTGTTATTTAAGAAGAAACAAAATGGACCGCTTTGCCAGAGAACAATCTAAGCTGTCCCACTGTTTTTTGTTGTTGTATTTTATTCACTAGTTCTCATTCCACACCAACAGGTGACAGTGATGTCCCTTTTTATTGGTTAGTTAGACAGCGATACGAAACAAATGAGGAAGTATTGGTGCTTTCAACAAAACTGGGAACTCAGAAAAAAACGATGTCAAATCATGAAGTCAGTGATCTTCAGGTCGGGGCTTGATTTTTTTTCTCGAGATCGCGGTTGTCTTGAACCAGAGATATTAAAGAAAGGAGGAGATAGGAATTCCATTGTTCAATGAATAGACTGTCAACCAATCGCGGTCAAGTTGTCATACTGTGTCACACGGTTGCTGGGATAATCGTCAGGGTATTAGTCGAGAAACGTACCTATTTTCCTCAAAAGTACGTAATATCATGATTCCAAAGCTATATGATTTTACAGAGAACAAGTTAATTATCTCACATCTTGGAAAATAGTTGCATGTTGTACTTTTTGACGAAATTCCTGCTAATGTTGGGTTTTTGAGCTAGCGCCCAATTAACTCCCATTCACTATTTGAAGGAGAACTCGCCTTGTCCCAGAATCACCCAGAATGCACCACATTGACGACGCATGGTCAAACGAACTCATTTGGCATTCATACGGTTTTCCATCTCCTCAAAAGTGTCTCTGCTTGAACGCCCCGAAGTCGGAGATTTCCGAGGTCAGAGCGGCTCAATAAAATCGTCTTTATAATTAAACCAAGATAGACCACAGCCTGTCGTTTCAAACGGGAACAAATGACTCTGGTAGGCAGAGCCAAGCACGAGATAGAGACATTATATTATTACCATTAAGGAACGCCTACTCTGTAAACTGCACTTCTGCAATAACTCAATTCGCCTTCGCACTCCTAACAACGCGATTTTTAAAACTTTGGCAAAGGGTAAAGTCTACAAAACTTAGTCCACTCTGTTCGTAACAGATTATAGTTATGGGAACAGAAAACTGTATTGAGATCAAATGTTTAGTCGATGACAAAATGTGCAGAATCTCGGTCAAAATCCATCGAGTTCCATCTTCTCCCACTGCTGGCCACTGGGCTTCCTCTCGCTACCAATTTGGTAGCGAAAGGAAATGCCAAGCGGATGCTTCACATTTATACATCCGGAGGAATATCTGTCTCATTGTTCTGTGGCTCAATGGTTCCCAGTTCCCAGTTGTTTCGAACGCGGCATGTCTCAAGTGTGTGTTTAAGATCCATCCGGCGATGTCACGCATCTAAATTTACATTTGTGTAAACGGTGTAACAACAGTGTCGGGTAAGATCCTAAGTGAATACACACATTAATACATAGATTATTTGACAAGCAGTTTACTGTTTAGAACGATGTAAAAGGAGATAGCTACTGTACTTGGTGTGTAATAGATTGACTGTTAGCTAGCCAGTTCCTAGCTAGTCAGCAGTCAGTCCAAAGAACACTCTTAGTCATTCAGTAGCTAGCTAGATAGATACTGCTTGGTCACTAGCCTTTTTCACTTCCTGTTCAGTGTCTGTCTGCCTGCCCCCTCCCCAGTGGTGGAAAAAGTACTCAATTGTCATACTTTAGTAAAAGTAAAGATACCTTAATAGAAAATTACTCAATTAAAAGTGAAAGTCACCCAGTAAAATACCACTTGAGTAAAGGTCTAAAACTATTTGGTTTAAAATATAAGTATCAAAACTAAATGGAATTTCTAAAATATCCTTAAGTATTAAAAGTATAAATCATTTCAAATTCCTTATAACCGAAAGGTTGCAAGTTCGAATCCCCGAGCTGACACGGTATAAATCTGTTCTGCCCCTGAACAAGGCAGTTAACCCACTGTTCCTAGCCCGTCATTGTAAATAAGAATTCGTTCTTAACTGACTTGCCTAGTAAAATAAAGGTACAAAAAAAATACTAAGCAAAGCAGACAACACCGTTAAAAAATATATATATATTATTTAGTGAGTCCGCCAGATCAGAGGCAGTAGGAATGACCAGGGATGTTCTCTTGATAAGTGTGTGAATTGGACCAGTTCCTGTCAAAATGTAACGAGTACTTTTGGGTGTCAGGCAAAATGTATGGAGTAAAATGTACATAATTTTCTTTAGGAATGTGGTGAAGTAAATGTAAATGTTGCCAAAAATATAAATAGTAAAGTAAAGTACAGATACTTTAAAGTACTACTTAAGTAATTATTTTGGGTATTTTACTTAAGTACTTTACACCACTGCCTCTCCCTGTCTCTCCTAGCTCTCTCTCTCTCCCCCTCTCACCCCTCTCTCTCGCTCTCTCTCGCTCTCTCTGTGTCTGGCTGCCTGTCCGTGTCTCTTCTAACAAACCTATTCCAACACTGTTTTGCAGCAGAGGAGAATCATCATGAAGACTCTGCTGGTGTTTGACTTCGACCACACCTTGGTGGATGACAACAGCGACACCTGGGTCATTCAGTGTATCCCGGACCAATGCCTGCCAGACCTGGTCAAGAACTCCTACCAGAAGGGACGCTGGACAGAGTACATGGGCAGAGTCATGTCCTATATAGGAGATCAGGACATCAGCCCCGATACAATCCGAAGTGTGATGGAGACAATACCGTTTACAGATGGAATGATTGAACTGTTGACGTTCATTGTGAGTAACAAGAACGACATTGACTGCATCATTATCTCAGATTCAAACACAGTGTTCATCGACTGGATACTGCAAGTGGCTGGGGTTCAAGCCGCGGTCGACCAAGTCTTCACCAACCCGGCTACGTTTGACAAGCGTGGATACATGGAGATAGAATGCTACCATTCTCACCAGTGTAGCCAGTGCCCTGTCAATCTGTGTAAGAGGAAAGTGCTGGTTGATTTCCTAGCAGGGCAGTTGAAGGGAGGGGTAGACTATCAGAGAACTTTCTATGTAGGGGACGGAGGGAACGACCTTTGCCCTTCCAACAGTCTAAGGGAAGGAGATGTGGTGTTTCCTAGAAAGGGTTACACCTTGGAGAGGCTGCTCTCTAGGCAGAGTGCACAACAAGGAGAGGGTTCATCGAACCCAAGAGTCATAGGATGGACAAGCGGAAGAGAGATCCTGATGGAACTGAAAGCATGTGTTCCCCTGTAAGGATAGTGTACAGCTCTTACTCATACTAAAATAAGTGTACTTGCAATGATAAAAACTGTACCAAATGCTTGGGAGGGAAGGATTGTGATTGTGTCTTTGTCCTGGTTTGAAACGTTTTTGAAGATCATATTTTAAATCTGTGGGACTGTATCACATCACTCTCTCAGGTTCAGATGCAAATGAATGTACATCTTTGTGCTTGTTTTTGTCTTTAGCAAATGTAGGGAGATACAGAACCCACTAGACAGAAAAGGAAAAAACCAATCACACCTGTAAATTACATGTTATAACTGTTTAGAATTAAATATATATTCTAGGATGTACAGTCAATAAAATACATTGGCATCACTTTTTACTAGGGCACTATCTATGTGAAAAATGTATTACCAGTCCAGTGTATTAACAGTCCAGTGTATTACCAGTGCAATTATTTGTTGTCTCTATTAGGCTCTATTCTGAGTGTTATTATATAAATTGACGGTTTCTGCTTCAGCAGTGCGGTTTCGTGGACCGTGACCCCGTCTCCCTGCCTCCCAAGATACCTCTCTGTCTGTCCCTTGTTTTGTCAATACGCTGATAGTAGGACGAGGCGCGGTGAATGTGATTGGTCGAATGCTGCTATTTGCTGCTGGTAAGATTTTGTGCGGCGGAGATGCTCTGTCACATCAGCTGAGCGCCTGCCGCGTCAACCTAAATAGATAACGAAACCAAATAGCGGAATGTCCGTTTTTTTCTAAAGGACTGTCCGGGTTTATTTGATTGGTTGCTTTACAAGGGAATTGCGTATAAATAAGGATCTACAACAGATGGCGTGTGATGCCTTTTGACTCGCTCCAAACACAGAGAATGCTTTAACAATAGGATAGTAAACCATGTCGAGCAGGTAAATATGTGGCTATTGTTCAGTGAGCTGTGTTAAGGATCTTCACTCGGGACTATTTAGATTGAATGGTATTCTGTCAAGTGTATGTAGGCCTATGTGAATGCGTTACATTGTGTTTTAAATAAGACTAATAGATGACATAATCAAATACTCCCTGGATCCATTGTAAATCCATGTATGTTTACTATCTGTGCTCAGTTAATCGTTTTTTGCAAGGTGTTGCTGCTTACAGTATTGCAAAATGTTCATTATGCAATGTTTTATGTTTTAGCAATAAACCCAATTTGATTCTATCAATCTTCATTCATTTAAATGTCATGTTGAAACTAATTCCCATTGCGGTTTCCATTCTACAGACCATAGCGTGTCTTAACGTCAGTATAACCAGATGTGTAAAGGGACAGGGAAGTCCAACGTCATATGTCCTGTATTACTAATGTATAATGCATGGATGTGCCAAGTCAATGGCATACATTTTTAAAGGGTACATTAAGATATTTAATGTCTCGTGTTTCAGGAACACAATGTCATCTAAGGGACAGGAGTCGCCGGAATCCTTCTACACCTATGATTTCTGTGACCTAACCCATCCCACGGAGGTTCTAGAAGCCCTCAGAGAATACTACACAGAAGGCTTGTTCACTGACATAGCTCTACAGTGCTCTACAGGGGAGGTCTTCCACTGCCATAAAGTGGCTCTATGCTCCCGTAGTTCCTACTTCAGAGCCATGTTCACAGCAGATATGAGAGAGAGGTCCCACAGTGTCATCAGACTACCTGGGGTAGATGTGGAGGTGCTGACGACTCTGGTGGACTATGTATACACCTCCAAGGTAGGCTACACCTCTGAGACCATTTATGAGTGACTGTGTCCATTATATGAATGTAGTAGTCTAATATTAAAAAATGTAATGTATATTTTTTTTCTTCTTCTATTTAACCTTTATTTAGCTATGCAAGTCAGTTAAGAACAAATTCTTATTTATAATGACGGCCTCCCAAAAGGCAAAATCATCTATGATTGCTTATGGTCTCTCAAAACTCATTTAGTTATCTTCAATGTTGTTTTTACTTTGTAGCATGTTTTATAGCATGTTTTGTAGCATGCTTTAATATTCAGATGTTCACATATAACTTTTTACTGCAGTGGGCTAAATCAGGGGCATACAGAGTGTTTCTTGGTAGTCTTAAACACATCTACTTTGTAACAAAAGTATCCACCTCACACACATGATCATGGGTTTAACATAAGAAGACACCTGTATCATGTCAGCTATAGAGTTGAAATGTATTACATTTTGATTTTGCATCCCAATATTATACTTTATATACATTACAGAAGACTGAAATTTAACAAAACTGTTTGACATAGAAACACAAGATTTTTGTCTGTTAAAAAAAAGGAATAATCTTTATCAATGATGAAACATATGAATAACATTCCACCCACGAGGCCAAAGAGGACACATTTGGTCATTGACTGCAGCAAAGGGCTACATAATACCCAATATGATCAAAAGTATGTGGACACCCGCTCGTCCAACATCTCATTCCTAAATCATGGGCATTAATATGGAGTTGGTCCCCCCTTTGCATTAGTGAGGTTGGGCACGGATGTTGGGCGGTTAGGCCTGGTTCGCAGTCGGCGTTCCAATTCATCCCAAAGGTGTTCGATGGGGATGAGGTCAGGGCTCTGTGCAGACCAGTCAAGTTTTTCCACATTTATCTCGACAAACCATTTCTGTATGGACCTTGCTTTGTGCATGGGGGCATTGTCATAATGAAACAGAAAAGGGCCTTCCCCAAAACTGTTGCCAAAAAACTTGGTAGCACATAATCATCTAGAATGTCATTGCATGCTGTAGCGTTAAGATTTCCTGTCACTGGAACTAAGGTGCCTAGCCCGAACCATGAAAAACAGCCCCAGACCATTATTCCTGCTCCACCAAACAGCTGGCACTGTGCATTGGGGCAGTTGGCGTTCTCTTGGGATCCGCCAAACCCAGATTCGTCCATTGGACTGCCAGGTGGTGAAGTGTGATTCATCACTCCAGAAAACGCATTTCCAATGATCCAGAGTCCAATGGTGGCGAGCTTTACACCACTCCAGCCGACGCTTGGCATTGCGAATGGGGATCTTAGACTTGTGTACGGCTGCTCGACCATGGAAACCCATTTCATGAAGCTCCTGATGAACAGTTCTTGTGCTGACGTTGCTTTCAGAGGCAGTTTGGAACTCGTTAGTGAGTGTTGCAACCGAGGACAGACGATTTTTACGATGTTTAGGACTCGCCGGTCCCATTCTGTGAGCTTGTGTGGCCTACCACTTCGCGGCTGAGCCGTTGTTGCTCCTAGACGTTTACACTTCACAATAACAGCACTTACAGTTGACCGGGGAAGACATTTGACAAACTGATTTGTTTGAAAGGTGGCATCCTATGATGGTGCCATGTTGAAAGTCACTGAGCGCTTCAGTAAGGCCATTCTACTGCCAGTGTTTGTCTATGGAGATTGCATGGCGGTGTGCTCGATTTTGTACACCCGTCAGCAACGGGTGTGGCTGAAATAGCCTAATCCACTAATTTGAAGGGGTGTTCACATACTTTGTATGTACAGTTGAAGTCAGAAGTTTACATACACCTTAGCCAAATACATTTAAACTCAGTTTTTCACAATTCCTGACATTTAATCCTTGTAAAAATGCCCTGTCTTGGGTCAGTTAGGATCACCACTTTATTTTAAGAATGTGAAATGTCAGAATAATAGTAGAGAGAATTATTTATTTCAGCTTTTATTTCTTTCATCACAATTAGTATTTGGTAGCATTGCCTTTAAATTGTTTAACTTGGGTCAAACGTTTCGGCTAGCCTTCCACAAATTTTGGCCCATTCCTCCTGACAGAGCTGGTGTAACTGAGTCAGGTTTGTAGGCCTCCTTGCTTGCACACACTTTTTCAGTTCTGCCCACAATGTCACGGTTGTCGTAAGGAGAGGACCAAAATGCAGCAGGGAAGTGTATACTCATCTTCTTTATTACGGACAAAGAAGGAAAAAAAATAAAAATAAACACAAACGAACTAGACAGTCTTGTCAGGCACACACAGCAAAACAAGAAACAATCTCCCACAAACACATACCCATATATAGGACTCTCAGAGGCAACTAGAAAACACCTGCCTCCAATTGAGAGTCCAACCCCAATTAACTAGACATAGATATACAACTAACCAGAAAGAACATAGAAATACTAACACAGAACATAGCCCCAAAACCCGGAACTAACTAACCAAACACCCTACTAAATAAACCACCACCCCGAACTACATAAACAAAATACCCTCTGCCACGTCCTGACCAAACTACAATTACAAATAATCCCTAATACTGGTCAGGATGTGACACACAAATGTTCTATAGGATTTAGGTCAGGGCTTTGTGATGGCCACTCCAATACCTTGATTTTGTTGTCCTTAAGCCATTTTGCCACAACTTTGGAAGTATGCTTGCGGTCATTGTCCATTTGGAAGACCCATTTGCGACCAAGCTTTAACTTCCTGACTGATGTCTTGAGATGTTGCTTCAATATATCCACATAATTTTCTTTCCTCATGATGCCATCTATTTTGTGAATTGCACCAGTCCCTCCTGCAGCAAAGCACCTCCACAACATGATGCTGCCATCCCCGTGCTTCACGGTTGGGATGGTGTTCTTCGGCTTGCAAGCCTCCCCCTTTTCCTCCAAACATAACGAAGGTCATTATGGCCAAACAGTTCTATTTTTGTTTCATCAGACCAGAGGACATTTCTCCAAAAAGTACAATCTTTGTCCCCATGTGCAGTTGCAAACCGTAGTCTGGTTTTTTTATGGGGGTTTTGGAGCAGTGGCTTCTTCCTTGCTGAGCGACCTTTCAGGTTATGTCGATATAGGACTCGTTTTACTGTGGAAATAGATACTTTTGCACCTGTTTCCGCCAGCATTTTTACAATGTCCTTTGCTGTTGTTCTGGGATTGATTTGCACTTTTCGCACCAAAGTACGTTCATCTCTAGAAGATGAAACGCGTCACCTTCCTGAGCGGTATGACGGCTGCGTGGTCCCATGGTGTTTATACTTGCGTACTATTGTTTGTACAGATGAACGTGGTACCTTCAGGCGTTTGGAAATTGCTCCCAAGGATGAACCAGACTTGTGGAGGTCTCTAATTTTTTTTCTGAGGTCTTGGCTGATTTCTTTTGATTTTCCCATGATGTCAAGCAAAGAGGCACTGAGTTTGAAGGTAGGCCTTGAAATACATCCACAGGTACAACTCCAATTGACTCAAATTATGTCAATTAGCCTATCAGAATCTTCTAAAGCCATAACATCATTTGATGGAGTTTTCCAAGCTATTCAAAGGCACAGTCAACTTAGTGTATGCAAACTTCTGACCCACTGGAATTGTGATACTGTCAGGAGCGTCGTAAAAAGTGGACCAAGGCGCAGCGGGTATTGTGCTCATCTTCCTTTTTATTTGGATAAACGTGAACACTTAACAAAAATAACAACCGACGACGAAAACAGTCCTGTAAGGCTATACATAGAAACAACCACCCACAAACACAAGAGAAAATAAACCCACTTAAATATGGCCTCCAATTAGAAGCAATGACAACCAGCTGCTTCTAATTGGAGGTCGTTCCCAAAACTAACATAGAAATAGAAAAACTAGAAAACCCACATAGAAATAGAAAACATAGAACATAAACCAAAAACCCCGAAACACACTAAACAAACACACCCCTGCCACGTCCTGACCAACTACAATAACAAAATGACCCCTTTTCTGGTCAGGACGTGACAGATACAGTGAATTATAAGTGAAAAAGTCTGTCTGTAAACAATTGTTGGAAAATTACTTGCGTCTTGCACAAAGTAGATGTCGTAACCGACTTGCCAAAACTATAGTTTGTTAACAAGAAATTTGTGGAGTTGTTGAAAAACTAGTTTTAATGACTCCAACCTAAGTGTATGTAAACCTCCGACTTCAACTGTATAGTGTATGTTATTTCATGCGTCCCAAATGGCAACCAATTCCCATACAGTGCAATATGGGCCCTACGGGCGCTGGTCAAAAGTAGTGCAGAATAGGGTGCTATTTGGGACGCAACTTTAAACTCTGTCCCTCCCAGGTCTCCATTACCCAGTGGAATGTAGAGTCTCTGCTGGAGGCTGCAGACCTGCTGCAGTTCGGAGCCGTGAAAACGGCCTGTGAGAACTTCCTGGTTCGTCTCCTCGACGTCGACAACTGTCTGGGCATGCTCAGTTTCGCCCAGCTCCATGTGTGTCTGTCCCTGGAGAATGAGGCACGCAGAGTGCTGCTCTGCCGCTTCCACGAGGTATAGGTTCAGGATTAGGTTTTGGATTATTCCTACACCGTGGTACATATACAGAAACACACAACAAATATGATGTAATTCAATATATATATAAAAACTCAGCAGATATGTATTCTAATAAATCAATAGATGGGTTTATTAAATGTCTTAAGTGATTTGAGAGTGTCGTTTACTCAGGTGGTGAGAGAGGAGGAGTTCCAGGAGCTGGGGGTGGAGAGGGTGAGGAGCCTCCTGCAGGAGGAGAACCTGGCAGAGGTGTTGAAAGAGGAGGTGCTGGTGGAGGGGGTGGTGAGGTGGCTGGCCCACGATACTCTTGCCCGCAGGGGACACTTCCAGGAGCTTCTTCACTCCGCCCACTTAGACCTGAAGGAAGAGTACCTCAGGACTGGCTTGGAGCTTCATAGAGAGTGTCTGGAGACTGCCGCTGAAGACATCCACTCTCTATTTGTCCAAGCTCTGAAGACTGCTTTTAATATCAGTAAAAGCCCTTCGGGACACTGCAGAAGGAGCAGGAGACTGACCTCCAGGATGTTTGTGATAGGAGGGTACCACTGGCACCCTCTGTCTGAGGTCCAGACCTGGGACCCGGTCACGGACCAGTGGCAGCAGGGGGAGGATATGCCAGACCACACCAGGGAGAGTTATGGAGTTACCCTCCTGGGCTCCAACATCTACATTAGCGGCGGCTACAGGACAGACACTACAGAGGCTCTAGATACAGTGTGGGTTTACAGCAGTGATAGTGATAAGTGGACACAGGGGCAGCCCATGCTGTCAGCGAGGTACTACCACTGTTCTGTGGCTCTGCATGGGTGTGTCTACGTCATAGGAGGGTACAGAGGAGGGGCGCCCATGGGGGAAACGGAATTCTATGACCCCCTGAAAATGAAGTGGATTCCCGTAGTTAATATGGTACAAGGTAGGTTGGTCTATGAAAGTTTGGAATAGGACACAGTTGTGTAACTTGACAGTTGATTTTTTGTTGTAAGTTTTGTCATATAGTAAATGTATTTGTTTCATGGGAGTTTCATGGTACTTTTAAGGTTGGAAGCCTTTTAGTGACAATTCCTTCCTTCCTTCCTTCCTTCCTTCCTTCCTTCCTTCCTTCCTTCCTTCCTTCCTTCCTTCCTTCCTTCCTTCCTTCCTTCCTTCCTTCCTTCCTTCCTTCCTTCCTTCCTTCCTTCTCTTGTCACAGGTGTGGGGAACGCTACGGCCTGTGTTCTGAGAGACACAATATATGTGGCAGGCGGTCACTATGGTTACAAGGGAAGCTGCACTTATGATAAGATTCAGACCTACAGGGCAGACGTCAATGAATGGAGCATAACAACGACCTGTCCTCATCCAGGTACCACAACACAACTCAGTTATATCATCCCTGGTTCTATAGAGCTACAGAGAGATCAACTCTGTTATATCATCCCTGGTTCTATAGAGCTACAGAGAGATCAACTCTGTTATATCAGCCCTGGTTCTATAGAGCTACAGAGAGATCAACTCTGTTATATCAGCCCTGGTTCTATAGAGCTACAGAGAGATCAACTCTGTTATATCAGCCCTGGTTCTATAGAGCTACAGAGAGATCAACTCTGTTATATCAGCCCTGGTTCTATAGAGCTACAGAGAGATCAACTCTGTTATATCAGTCCTGGTTCTATAGAGCTACAGAGAGATCAACTCTGTTATATCAGCCCTGGTTCTATAGAGCTACAAAGAGATAAACTCTGTTATATCAGCCCTGGTTCTATAGAGCTACAGAGAGATCAACTCTGTTATATCAGCCCTGGTTCTATAGAGCTACAGAGAGATAAACACTGTTATATCAGCCCTGGTTCTATAGAGCTACAGAGAGATAAACTCTGTTATATCAGTCCTGGTTCTATAGCGCTACAGAGAGATCAACTCTGTTATATCAGCCCTGGTTCTATAGAGCTACAGAGAGATCAACTCTGTTATATCAGCCCTGGTTCTATAGAGCTACAGAGAGATCAACTCTGTTATATCAGCCCTGGTTCTATAGAGCTACAGAGAGATAAACTCTGTTATATCAGCCCTGGTTCTATAGAGCTACAGAGAGATCAACTCTGTTATATCAGCCCTGGTTCTATAGAGCTACAGAGAGATCAACTCTGTTATATCAGCCCTGGTTCTATAGAGCTACAGAGAGATCAACTCTGTTATATCAGCCCTGGTTCTATAGAGCTACAGAGAGATAAACTCTGTTATATCAGCCCTGGTTCTATAGAGCTACAGAGAGATAAACTCTGTTATATCAGCCCTGGTTCTATAGAGCTACAGAGAGATCAACTCTGTTATATCAGCCCTGGTTCTATAGAGCTACAGAGAGATCAACTCTGTTATATCAGCCCTGGTTCTATAGAGCTACAGAGAGATCAACTCTGTTATATCAGCCCTGGTTCTATAGAGCTACAGAGAGATAAACTCTGTTATATCAGCCCTGGTTCTATAGAGCTACAGAGATATCAACTCTGTTATATCAGCCCTGGTTCTATAGAGCTACAGAGAGATAAACTCTGTTATATCAGCCCTGGTTCTATAGAGCTACAGAGAGATCAACTCTGTTATATCAGCCCTGGTTCTATAGAGCTACAGAGAGATAAACTCTGTTATATCAGCCCTGGTTCTATAGAGCTACAGAGAGAAAATGGGACAGTGCATTAAAATCCAAAGGTTCTGGTGCGGCTCAACCACATGAGGAACTCTGTTAATAGCTAACTTACCCCAGGCTTGAAGGAATTATGAAAAACAAATAGTTATGTTGTAGTGCAGCATTCAAACTTGACAAAAATATGAATGCAGAGATGTCTACTCTCTTGAAGCAAAAGTGAAATCATAGGATGCAAACACCATGTAAAGTGATGCACATAAGTAGTAGTCATCCTTCCTGTATTTGAGCAAAGATCATTTATTTGACCTCTGTGCATCAGAACAAAATCCATGAAAGAATCTGTCTTGACCGTCCCTTAGAGTACGGCCTGTGCCTGGTGTCACTGCACCCCAAGCTGTACCTGGTGGGTGGTCAGACCACCATCACAGACTGTTACCAACCGGACAGAGATGAGTGGAGCCAGCTGGCCAGGACCAAGGAGAGGAGGATGGGAGTGTGGCGCCGTGGCCATGAACGGGTCCCTGTACGTCACCGGGGGATACTCCCTACTCCAAGGGCATCTACCTGCAGAGTGTGGAGAGGTACGACCCCGAACAGGACACCTGGGAGATCGTGGGTGGGAATTTACCAGGAGCAGCACGGTCACATGGATGTGTCTGTGTTTACGGTGTTTCGAGAGAGAGAGAGAGAGAGAGAGAGAGAGAGAGAGAGAGAGAGAGAGAGAGAGAGAGAGAGAGAGAGAGAGAGAGAGAGAGAGAGAGAGAGAGAGAGAGAGAGAGAGAGAGAGAGAGAGAGAGAGAGAGAGAGAGAGAGAGAGAGAGAGAGAGAGAGAGATGAGAGAGAGAGAGAGAGAGAGAGAGAGAGGAGAGAGAGAGAGAGAGAGAGAGGAGAGAGAGAGAGAGAGAGAGAGAGAGAGAGATGAGAGAGAGAGAGAGAGAGAGAGAGAGAGAGAGAGAGAGAGAGAGAGCGTTCCAGGTTGTCAGTAATGCAGTTGTGGATGTGTGTGTTTAGAGGCAGAGTGGGGGGTCTTTATTGCTGTTGTGCTGCACTGCACATCTCAGAAAATAGTTTTTGCAAACTATATATTGTATTACTGTTGTTTAACACTTAACCAGGCGTTGTGAGATCGTGTGACTGCCTTTGAGACAACCTGTGAACGTGTCCTTTGTTACTGCTCCGTTCAGAGGACTTTTTCAGACAACTGATGGCATCTGATCTACCTCATCCTGTTATCCTACTATAGACACGGGAACATTTATTGTGTCCAATTAAGACATTTTTGGGCGTGGAATGTTCCCCTATGCTGGAAGTGGGGGCCTGAGTGAAAAAGTTTAGGAAACCCTGAATTAGATAAATAACGGTGTGTTGTTTACAATGATTTGTTTGTTTTATACATTGTATTGTAAAACTTGAGATTGTGTTTTAGCCATTTTGAATGGCAGCAGCTGACACACATTGCAAAGCACGACTAGGGGATTTATACTAAAAGATTCCTTAATATTTATTTACTTTATTTGAACAGGAAAAAAGAGGAGTTGATACCATACAAATGAATGTACAACTTTCATTAGTTTTCTTTCTTTTAATTATAATTTTAAAAGAATCACCGGCAGTAGCCTTTCCTGCAGGAAAATGACCAAATCGCCCTCTAGTGGCCTCATGGTGGAATGTTATTAAGATTTTTCATAATTTTATAATTAATAAACCTTTTTGTGGGGTGGGAGGCGCAGAAAATCCGTTTTTATATGTCAAACGGCTTTGTTATATTTCAGTCTTCTGTGATGTGTAATATTGGGATGAAAACTCAAAATGTAATACATTTCAACTCTATATCTGACTTGGTACAGGTGTCTTCTTTTTAAGCCCATAACCATGTGTGTACTTTTGAAGAACAAAAACTGAACTACATTGAGAAGAACAACATAGGCAGGTCAAGAAACACTCTGTGGAAGGTAAAAGGTTAAAACAAATTTGGAAAAGAGAATTAAATTGAATGAGTCATCATTTCCATAGTGTCGGTAAAGTAATTGCTGTTCACACCCACTCCACTGGGTAAAAACTGGTTGAATCAACGTTGTTGCCATGTCATTTCCACAACAAAAATGTAATGTGATGACGTTGAATCAACGTGAAAAACTGGATTTGCAAAAAGTCATCAATGTAAGGGAATTTTGTCTTTTGTTCACCCAAGTTTTAACCTAAATCCGATGACAGGGTGACATTTTTTGTTGAATTCACGTTGAAATCACGTTAGTTGACAACTCAACCAAATGTAAATGAAACTAGACGTTGAACTGGTGTCTTGCCCAGTGGGACATTTGTGGTTCTGGTGAGTTCCGACAGAGTAGACCATTACATCCTGACTATACAGGAGAAACGTGTGAAAATAACTCTCATACTCCCAGTCACCCAAGTTTTAACCTAAATCCGATGACAGGGTGACATTTTTTGTTGAATTCACGTTGAAATCACGTTAGTTGACAACTCAACCAAATGTAAATGAAACTAGACGTTGAACTGGTGTCTTGCCCAGTGGGACATTTGTGGTTCTGGTGAGTTCCGACAGAGTAGACCATTACATCCTGACTATACAGGAGAAACGTGTGAAAATAACTCTCATACTCCCAGTGAGCGCTCCCAGCTGTCCCCCACTACCACCTCCTAGTGAGCGCTCCCAGCTGTCCTCCAGTACCACCTCCCAGTGAGCGCTCCCAGCTGTCCCCCAGTACCACCTCCCAGTGAGCGCTCCCAGCTGTCCCCCAGTACCACATGCTGTCTGGCTGCTACTGGGGGTTCAACAATAGCTCAGTCCGACTGCCCCAGAGACCACAGCCGAGCAGGGTAGAGCACAGATAAGCAGAGAGAGACCATGTTGGGATAGGATCTACTCTGTTACAAGATTCCTCTGAGACCCAGAGTAGAGCAGAACAGAGTAGAACAGACTAGAGAAGAGTAGAGAAGAGAAGAGTAGAGCAGAACAGAGTAGAACAGAGAAGAGAAGAGTAGAAAAGAGCAGAACAGAGTAGAACAGACTAGAGAAGAGTAGAAAAGAGAAGAGCAGAGTAGAACAGACTAGAGCAGAGTAAAACAGAGCAGAGCAGAGTAGAACAGACTAGAGAAGAGTAGAGCAGAGCAGAATAGAACAGACTAGAGAAGAGTAGAGAAGAGCAGAGCAGAGTAGAACAGAGAAGAGAAGAGTAGAGCAGAGCAGAGTAGAACAGAGAAGAGAACAGAGCAGGTCAGAGGACTCTGAAAGTTTAGCCAACTGCCGTTTGGTTGACAACACAACCCAGGTTATAAAGATAGAAACAGTCATAGAGAATATAAACCGTCATATTACTTAACAGATGTTTTATTTGAAGGTACACACTCTTCTTGTTGGGATTCTGGTTGTTTTAGCAGGTAAGTTATAACTTTTTGGCATGCTTTACCTATACCTTTTTACCTATACCAGTTTTTCTGATGTGTGTTTGATTGTAGTTTTTATTGATCAGAAACACTTTTGAAATGAATCACTTGTTATTCAACCCAAACTGGATAAACATATCAACGTTGCAGAGTCAGGTTTGAGTCAGTCTTATGTTAAACCAGAGAGGACATGATTGACAGGTACAAGTGCAAAGTCCATCCTTCCATTTATAGCTGTGTGTAAATCTCAGCGTGTCTGTTTTTTTGCAACTAGAATGCAGAGCATGTTTTGAAGTGAGTCACGAAGTTACTTACATGTATAGAGTTGTGTAGATATATATGGTACGGCACTGATCTCTATAGGATCATTTTCAATGGTAGAAGAGGGTGTAGCCAGTTAGTGATAATGAGGTATATGATGTGTGATAATATCAACTTCCTAGTCTATAAATCTTGTGATAATTCCGAACAAGTCCTAACTAACAGCATGGTCTCTAAAAATAGGAATAGTCATGGTGGATCATCTTTCCCAGCCTGATAAATGCTTGGTGTATGTGTCATGAATTCCTGCTAGTCCACGTTGACTCAGCTGCTGTCTGCATCGTTGCTTTAGCCCCATCAGCGCTAAGCCGACACTACAACAAGTAGGCTTAAAGTATGCCCACTTACTTTAGAGAACTTATAAAGTATGGTCATTCACTTAAGATAATGAAATGAAGAGATAATGCTTCTATACCTGGGTTCTCATGAGTTCCCCATGCGCTTTCTCAGATATGAAATATATATTTGAGTGTGTGCGTGTGTCTATATTAGATATAGCCTTGACTATTCATCTTTGGTGTGTGTGTGTGTGTGTGTGTGTTCCCTGCAGGTTCAGCCAGGTGTTCAGAAGATGAGACACGTCTGGTTAAAACCCTGTTCACCGGCTATAACAAGGTGGTCCGGCCTGTCAATCACTTCAGAGATCCGGTGGTGGTGACCGTAGGCTTGCAGCTCATCCAGCTCATTAGTGTGGTGAGGAATACATGACTGCTTAGGACTGGACATGGTTCCTTCTTCTTCTTATCTTCTTCTTCTTCTTATACCAAGTCTCTTCCCTTGTCTTTGTCAGGATGAAGTCAATCAAATTGTGACCAGTAATGTGCGGCTGAAACAGGTATGGTTTCTCACTGACCTGCGTGTGTCGTTCTTCTCAATGTAGTTTTTGTTCTTCAATTTAAACCACACTTTTTTTGTGGTTGTGTTGTATTCAGATATGGGAGGTTGTGTTGTATTCAGATATGGGAGGTTGTGTTGTATTCAGATATGTCAGGTTGTGTTGTATTCAGATATGTCAGGTTGTGTTGTATTCAGATATGGCAGGTTGTGTTGTATTCAGATATGGGAGGTTGTGTTGTATTCAGATATGGGAGGTTCTGTTGTATTCAGATATGTCAGGTTGTGTTGTATTCAGATATGGGAGGTTCTGTTGTATTCAGATATGTCAGGTTGTGTTCTATTCAGATATGTCAGGTTCTGTTGTATTCAGATATGGCAGGTTGTGTTGTATTCAGATATGGGAGGTTGTGTTGTATTCAGATATGTCAGGTTGTGTTGTATTCAGATATGTCAGGTTGTGTTGTATTCAGATATGTCAGGTTGTGTTGTATTCAGATATGTCAGGTTGTGTTGTATTCAGATATGTCAGGTTGTGTTGTATTCAGATATGTCAGGTTGTGTTGTATTCAGATATGTCAGGTTCTGTTGTATTCAGATATGGGAGGTTCTGTTGTATTCAGATATGACAGGTTGTGTTGTATTCAGATATGGGAGGTTCTGTTGTATTCAGATATGGGAGGTTGTGTTGTATTCAGATATGGGAGGTTCTGTTGTATTCAGATATGTCAGGTTCTGTTGTATTCAGATATGGCAGGTTGTGTTGTATTCAGATATGACAGGTTGTGTTGTATTCAGATATGGGAGGTTCTGTTGTATTCAGATATGGGAGGTTCTGTTGTATTCAGATATGGGAGGTTCTGTTGTATTCAGATATGGCAGGTTGTGTTGTATTCAGATATGGCAGGTTGTGTTGTATTCAGATATGGGAGGTTCTGTTGTATTCAGATATGGCAGGTTCTGTTGTATTCAGATATGGGAGGTTCTGTTGTATTCAGATATGGGAGGTTCTGTTGTATTCAGATATGGCAGGTTCTGTTGTATTCAGATATGGGAGGTTCTGTTGTATTCAGATATGGGAGGACGTGAATCTGAAGTGGAACCCTGATGATTATAGTGGAATTAAGAAGATCAGAATCCCTTCCACAGACATCTGGCGTCCTGACCTCGTGCTCTATAACAAGTAAGAACAAGTCCATGCTTTTACCTTGACCGATATACAGTATTCATTGACTTGATAAGGCCTATTAGATAAGATCTTTTCAGAAGCTAGTCTATTCCTGAAGGGCAGTTAGTGATAGAGACCAAAGGGGATTACATTTAAATGTTTTATTTTTTGTTTAACCTTTATTTAACTGGGCAAGTCAGTTAAGAACAAATTCTTATTTACAATGACGGCCTACGCTGGCCAAACCCTAACCCGGACGACCCTGGGCCCATTGTGCGCCGCCCTATGGGACTCCCAATCACGGCCGGTTGTGATACAGCAAGGAATCGAACCAGGATGTCTGTAGTGACGCCTCTAACACTGATATGCAGTGCCTTAGACAGCTGCGCCTTTAACCCCAAACAGCAAGCAATGCAGATGTAGATGCACGGTGGCTAGGAAAAACTCCCTAGAAAGGCAAGGACCTAGGAAGAAACCTAGAGAGGCACCAGGCTCTGAGGGGTGGCCAGTTCTCTTCTGGCTGTGTCAGGTGGAGATTATAACAGAACATGGCCAAGATGTTCAAACGTTCCTAGATGACCAGCAGGGTCAAGGTCACAGTGGTTGTAGAGGGTGCAACAGGTCAGCACCTCAGGAGTAAATGTCAGTTGGCTTTAAATAGCCGAACATTCAGAGTTAGAGACAGCAGGTGCGGTAGAGAGAGAGAGTCATAGGTGAAATATTATTGTTAGTGGTTTTATAATTTGATTATGCTATGTTTAGAAAGCATATGTCATTTCAAGCCTTATTCATACCGTTTTGTTGAATAGGAAATACATCATATAAAATATTTCATATTTTTTATAATATTTGTATCATATTTGTACTGTGTACTTATGTCCTCCAAAGTGACTACACCTCAGCAATTTCTAACTATTTCTACCAGAAAGGTGAGATTTTAGCCTTTGAGTATGCAGCATTACTAGTTATTGTTTATGGGCCTCTCATGAAATAATATATTTTGGGAATTACGTAGATTACATTTTTGATGACATTTAGTTACATTTAACTGGTTGTGTCAGGAACTCTATAAATGCAGGAGGGGGGAAGTCAGGCGCAGGAGACCAAGGTACGTGAAAACAGGTTTAATAGACACCAGTCCAAAATGCCGAACACAAGGCAGGGAACAAGGAATCCAACAATAGGCAAAAATACCCAAACCGAGTCGGGACACAGCCCAGGAAACCCGTATACAAAATGAATGAAAGGCAGCGAAAACCAATCCCCCAACCCGACGATAGTAGACACAAATAATCCTGCACAACCCTAAACCTAAACAGACAGACTAAATACCCCCACTAACGAACTAACTCAAAACAGGTGCTAACATAAAACACATCACCGAATGAAAATGAAAAGGAGATCGGTGGCAGCTAGTAGGCCGGTGACGACGACCGCCGACCGCCCGCCCGAACGGGGAGAGGCGCCACCTTCTGTAGACGTTGTGACAGGTTGTCTTTAAGATACCTCAACTTTTGTCTATCACCCCTGAAACACCAATTTTTGGCATAATTGAGTCATTTTCAGCATTCCCTGATTATCTAATCAGGCTAACACAATTCCCCATAGGAATCTATTGATTCTGATACTAATGTGTGTAATAGAAAAATTACATACTTACCTAATTTGTTTGATATTAATAGTAAACGATTATATATTTAACAAAGAGTAAGACTGGCCTGCTAAAGCTGAGATTTCATGGTGTCCACTCTAGCTTCCTGCAGCTAGTCTGGGCACTGAGACCATGGGTTATACTAGAGGGTGAGACATCTTTACTGAAGAAGATGTATTCCATGGACATGATGTGGGGTGGTTGTAACTGAGATAGCCTGGAGGAACAGAACAAAGGCGTCAGTATTTCTAATTATCCTGGCATCTGGGAGACAGCAGATGACCAGAGGATGAACCCAAAGTGGATTATGGTGCCCCCAATCTATATGGGAGGCGTGGAACAAAGTATTCTGGATATAAGCTATATAAACTGTGCATTGTCTGTAAAGGGAAGGCTCTCAGTTCAACAGTCAAGACTGTTGGGCTGATGGTTTCATTATTGCAATAATTAATCAATATTAAATAAAGATAATTGTTTGAAGAAATGACCAAGTCTCTCTCAGTACTGAATTTCCACGACATTTGTCAATTTATCCCTGTAGTGCAGATGGAGACTTTGGTTAGCTTAACAGGCTAACGCAAGAGCCCATAGGAATCCATTGACTCCGATGCTAACGGGTCAATCCTCTCCACTTCCTGCAGTGCAGATGGAGACTTTGCAATCGTCCATGAGACCAAGGTGCTGCTGGAGCACACAGGTCTGATAACCTGGAACCCTCCGGCCATCTTTAAGAGCTACTGTGAGATCATTGTGCTTCACTTCCCCTTCGACCTGCAGAACTGCAGTATGAAGCTGGGGACATGGACCTACGACGGCAACCTGGTAGTGGTCAACCCGGTAAGAAGTTTGAAAAGCACAAATATCCAAAAAGCACATCTGAAAATGTTCCAGGTCCAGGGTGCAAAATAGAAACAATCCCATGAAAAGGTGTAAAATAGTAACAATCCCATGAAAAGGAGTAGAAATAGAAACAATCCCATGAAAAAGAGTAGAAATAGAAACAATCCCATGAAAAGGAGTAGAAATAGAAACAATCCCATGAAAAAGAGTAGAAATAGAAACAATCCCATAAAAAGAAGTAGATATAGTAACAATCCCATGAAAATGAGTCAAAATAGTAACAATCCCATGAAAAGGAACAGAAATAGCCGCACCCTGTTGTATGCTCCCACATAGTTTAAACCAGCCTCTCCAACATAATGTGTATTTGTGTATATTGGAGGGGATGGAAAAGAATTATTGTCATTCCATTTGGACTAATAAAGTATATCTTATCTTAATTTAACCAGTAAAGTATTGACCCTAGCCCTGTACCCGTCCCCTGTCCCCCCTCTAGGACAACGACCGGCCTGACCTGAGTAACTTCATGGAGAGTGGTGAGTGGGTGATGCAGGACTATAGGAGCTGGAAGCACTGGGTGTACTATGCCTGCTGCCCTGACACGCCCTACCTGGACATCACCTACCACTTCCTGATGCTGAGGCTGCCTCTCTACTTTATCGTCAACGTCATCATCCCCTGCATGCTGTTCTCCTTCCTGACTGGACTGGTCTTCTACCTCCCCACTGACTCTGGTAGGCCTGCTGTTCTCCTTCCTGACTGGACTGGTATTCTACCTCCCCACTGACTCTGGTAGGCCTGCTGTTCTCCTTCCTGACTGGACTGGTCTTCTACCTCCCCACTGACTCTGGTAGGCCTGCTGTTCTCCTTCCTGACTAGACTGGTCTTCTACTTCCTGACTGACTCTGGTAGGCCTGCTGTTCTCCTTCCTGACTGGACTGGTCTTCTACTTCCTGACTGACTCTGGTAGGCCTGCTGTTCTCCTTCCTGACTAGACTGGTCTTCTACCTCCTGACTGACTATGGTAGACCTGCTGAAAATTCAAATTCACAAATTTCCCCACATTTACATATAATGGAAATGTGTCTTTTCTTGGCTCACTCACGTACAGTACAATACATTTAAAACAACAATCCCCACAAGCCATGGACCAAATGCTCTTGGGTCTGTTGAACGTTTACACAAAGGCAATAACAGTTTCTCAATAAATAGTCCTGAGAGTGTTACCAGCTGTTTGAATAGATCAAATATGTCAATGGTTTTAGAGTAGTTATGCTGCAGTGTATTGTTGTGTTTGACTCCTCTAACCATGTCTCTGTATGTAAGAAGATGACCCTGTCTATCTGTCCTGCTGTCTCTGACTGTGTTGTTGTTGTTAATGTTGTTGTTGTTAATGTTGTTGTTGATGTTCTTGATGATGTTGTTGTTGTTGTTGACTCCAGTGTCTCTGTTCCATACAGGTGAGAAAATGACCCTGTCTATCTGTCCTGCTGTCTCCGACTGTGGTCTTGTTGTTGTTAATGTTGTTGTTGATGTTGTTGTTGTTGATGTTGTTGATGTTGTTGTTGTTGTTGATGTAGTTGATGATGTTGCTGATGTTGTTGATGTTGTTGTTGATGTTGTTGTTGATGATGTTGTTAATGTTGTTGATGATGTTGTTTATGTTGTTGTTTATGTTGTTGTTGTTGTTGACTCCAGTGTCTCTGTTCCATACAGGTGAGAAGATGACTCTGTCTATCTCTGTCCTGCTGTCTCTCACTGTGTTTCTGCTGGTCATCGTGGAGCTCATCCCCTCCACCTCCAGTGCGGTGCCTCTCATTGGAAAGTACATGCTCTTCACCATGGTCTTCGTCATAGCCTCCATCGTCATCACCGTCATCGTCATCAACACACACCACCGCTCTCCCAGTACACACACAATGCCCCAGTGGGTCCGCAAGGTAGGTCAACAGACCGACCGACCGATCGATCAATAAATCAATCAGTCAGTCAATCAAGGTAGATCAACCGACTGACCGACCGACCGATCGATCAATAAATCAGTCAGTCAGTCAATCAAGGTAGGTCAACAGACCGATCGACCGACCGATCGATCAATAAATCAATCAGTCAGTCAATCAAGGTAGGTCAACCAACCGACTGACCGATTGATCAATAATTCAATCAGTCAGTCAATCAACGTAGGTCAACTGACCGACCGACCGACCGACCGATCAATAAATCAATCAGTCAGTCAGTCAGTCAGTCAGTCAATAAGTCAGTCAGTCAGTCAGTCAATAAATCAGTCAATCAGTCAGTCAATAAATCAGACTGACTGATTGATTGATTGACTGACTGACTGATTGACTGATTTATTGACTGACTGACTGACTGACTGATTTATTTATTTACTGACTGACTGACTGATTTATTTATTGACTAACTGACTGATTGATTTATTGACTGACTGATTTATTGACTGACTGACTGACTTATTGACTGACTAATAAGTCAGTCAGTCAGTCAATAAATCAGTCTGTCAGTCAATAAATCAATCAGTCAATAAATCAATCAGTCAGTTAGTCAATGAATCAGTCAGTCAGTAAATACATCAATCAGTCAGTCAGTCAATAAATCAGTCAGTCAGTCAGTCAGTCAATAAATCAGTCAATCAGTCAATCAGTCAGTCAATCAATCAGTCAATCAGTCAGTCAGTCAGTCAGTCAATAAATCAATAAATCAATCAGTCAGTCAGTAAGTAAATAAATCAATCGGTCAGTCAGTCAGTCTGTCAGTCAATAAATCAGTCAATCAGTCAGTCAATAAATCAGTCAGTCAGTCAATAAGTCAGTCAGTCAATAAATCAGTCAATCAGTCAGTCAATCAATCAGTCAGTCAGTCAATCAGTCAGTCAATAAATCAATCAATCAATCAGTCAGTCAGTCTCAATCAGTCAGTCAATCAAGGTAGGTCAACCGACCGACCGACCGATCGATCAATAAATCAATCAATCAGTCAGTCAATCAAAGTAGGTCAATCGACCGACCGACCGATCGATCAATAAATCAATCAGTCAGTCAATCAAAGTAGGTCAACCGACCGACCGATCGATAAATCAGTCAGTCAGTCAATCAGTCAGTCAGTCAGTCAATAAATCAATCAATCAGTCAGTCAGTCAGTCAGTCTCAATCAGTCAGTCAATCAAAGTAGGTCAACCGACCGACCGACTGATCGATAAATCAGTCAGTCAGTCAATCAGTCAGTCAGTCAGTCAATAAATCAGTCAGTCAGTCAATAAATCAGTCAATCAGTCAATAAATCAATCAGTCAGTCAGTGAATAAATCAGTCAGTCAGTCAGTCAATAAATCAATAAATCAGTCAGTCAGTCAGTAAATAAATAAATAAATCAGTCAGTCAGTCAATAAATCAATCAATCAGTTAGTCAGTCAGTCAGTCAGTCAGTCAGTCAATAAATCAATTTGTCAGTCAGTCAGTCAGTCAATAAATAAATAAGTCAGTCAGTCAATAAATAATTCAATCAGTCAGTCAATCAACGTAGGTCAACTGACCGACCGACCGACCGACCGACCGATCGATAAATCAATCAGTCAGTCAGTCAGTCAGTCAGTCAATAAGTCAGTCAGTCAGTCAGTCAATAAATCAGTCAATCAGTCAGTCAATAAATCAGACTGACTGATTGATTGATTGACTGACTGACTGATTGACTGATTTATTGACTGACTGACTGACTGACTGATTTATTTATTTACTGACTGACTGACTGATTTATTTATTGACTAACTGACTGATTGATTTATTGACTGACTGATTTATTGACTGACTGACTGACTTATTGACTGACTAATAAGTCAGTCAGTCAGTCAATAAATCAGTCTGTCAGTCAATAAATCAATCAGTCAATAAATCAATCAGTCAGTTAGTCAATGAATCAGTCAGTCAGTAAATACATCAATCAGTCAGTCAGTCAATCAATCAGTCAGTCAGTCAGTCAGTCAATAAATCAGTCAATCAGTCAATCAGTCAGTCAATCAATCAGTCAATCAGTCAGTCAGTCAATAAATCAATAAATCAATCAATCAGTCAGTCAGTAAGTAAATAAATCAATCGGTCAGTCAGTCAGTCTGTCAGTCAATAAATCAGTCAATCAGTCAGTCAATAAATCAGTCAGTCAGTCAATAAGTCAGTCAGTCAATAAATCAGTCAATCAGTCAGTCAATCAATCAGTCAGTCAGTCAATCAGTCAGTCAATAAATCAATCAATCAATCAGTCAGTCAGTCTCAATCAGTCAGTCAATCAAGGTAGGTCAACCGACCGACCGACCGATCGATCAATAAATCAATCAATCAGTCAGTCAATCAAAGTAGGTCAATCGACCGACCGACCGATCGATCAATAAATCAATCAGTCAGTCAATCAAAGTAGGTCAACCGACCGACCGATCGATAAATCAGTCAGTCAGTCAATCAGTCAGTCAGTCAGTCAATAAATCAATCAATCAGTCAGTCAGTCAGTCAGTCTCAATCAGTCAGTCAATCAAAGTAGGTCAACCGACCGACCGACTGATCGATAAATCAGTCAGTCAGTCAATCAGTCAGTCAGTCAGTCAGTCAATAAATCAGTCAGTCAGTCAATAAATCAGTCAATCAGTCAGTCAGTCAATAAATCAATCAGTCAGTCAGTGAATAAATCAGTCAGTCAGTCAGTCAATAAATCAATAAATCAGTCAGTCAGTCAGTAAATAAATAAATAAATCAGTCAGTCAGTCAATAAATCAATCAATCAGTTAGTCAGTCAGTCAGTCAGTCAGTCAGTCAATAAATCAATTTGTCAGTCAGTCAGTCAGTCAATAAATAAATAAGTCAGTCAGTCAATAAATAAATAAATCAGTCAGTCAGTCAATAAATCAATCAGTCAGTCAGTCAGTATGTCAGTCAGTCAATAAATCAATCAGTCAGTCAGTCAGTCAATAAATAAATAAATCAGTCAGTCAGTCAGTCAGTCAATAAATCAGTCAGTCAGCCAATAAATCAGTCAGTCAGTCAGTCAGTCAATAAATCAGTCAGTCAGTCAATCAATAAATCAGTCAGTCAGTCATTTAGTCAGTCAGCCAATCAATAAATCAATCAGTCAGTCAATCAATAAATCAATCAGCCAATCACTCAGTCAGCTAGTCAATCAATAAATCAATCAGTCAGTCAGTCAGTCAATAAATCAATCAGTCAGTCAGTCAGTGAGTCAGTCAGTCAATCAATAAATCAATCAGTCAGTCAGTGAGTCAGTCAGTCAATCAATAAATCAATCAGTCAGTCAATCAGTCAGTCAGTCAATAAATAAATAAATAAATCAGTCAGTCAGTCAGGCAATAAATCAATCAGTCAGTCAGTCAATCAATAAATCAGTCAGTCAATCAGTCAATAAATCAATCAATCAGTCAGTCAGTCAGTCAATCAATCAATCAATCAATCAATCAATCAATCAAGTAGGTAGCCTATGTACAATGGACAAAGTGAATGTCAGCACATCTCATTCCTAATTTAGCGATGTCAGTACAACATCTAGTGGTGTCCTAGTTTTCAGACCCCTTGGTGTGATGGCTGTGACGTTGGATTGTCAGGCTTCCCCCCAAATTCTCTGTGAATTCCGTTGGGCTTTTGGGGTTTTCTCTTGGCTGCACTGCCACCTGGTGGTACTAATGCAGTATGTCATGTATTTTGTCAGGTGTTAGTGATGTTCTGCTTTAGGCCATTTAGAAAAAAAAAGGTGGTTCCCAACCTTTTTGGGTTACTGTTCCACCAACGGAATTCTGCTCTGCCCGGAGTACCCCTGAAGTACCCCCTCATGTGCATTTTACCAGTAAGCCTGTGGGTTCATGAGTCTTCTCAGGTACCCTATGTGGAAAGGCCAAGTACCCAGGGGTCCTAGTACCCCTGGTTGGGAACCACTGATTTAGAACCCCTCAGCTCTCAGCAGCCTCTCTAGCAGGGCTCTGCTTTGAGAGACAGGAAGTAGTTAAGAACAGTCTGTCTGTATGTCTGTCTGTCCTATTGCTGACTTTAGCTGAGTCATTTGAGTAATAGCATGTCAGGTTTGTCAGTTTATTCATTGATCTTGATTATCATGAAAAATATGTTAGTCCCCCAACATAGTATTATGTGCTTTACAGTACTTTGTGTTACTCATTACAATGTATTTATAGTAATTAATGTACTGTATATAACTTGTGTTACCCATTACAATGTATTTATAGTAATTAATGTACTGTATATAACTTGTGTTACTCATTACAATGTATTTACAGTAATTGATGTACTTTGTGTTACTCATTACAATGTATTTACAGTAATTTATGTACTGTACACTACTTTGTGGTATTCGTTACAATGTTTTTACAGTAATTGATTTACTTTACATGACTTCTTGTTAGTCATTACAATGTATTTTCCTGTATTTCAGATTTTCATCGACACCATCCCCAATTTCATGTTCTTCTCGACTATGAACCGTCCATCCAGGGACAGGCAGGAGAAGAGGATCCACCCGGCTGACTTTGACATCTCCGACATCTCGGGCAAGCCTGCCCCTGCCTCTGTCACCTTCCAGTCCCCCATCACCAAGAACCCGGACGTCCGCAGCGCCATCGAGGGGGTCAAGTACATCGCAGAGACCATGAAGTCTGATGAAGAGTCCAACAATGTAAGAATAAGATCTCAGGAAGAATTTATGGAACTCATGTCTGTGTCTGTCTTTGTGTCTGAGTCTGTCTGTCTGTCTGTCTTTGTGTCTGTGTCTGTCTGTCTTTGTGTCTGAGTCTGTCTGTCTTTGTGTCTGAGTCTGTCTGTCTTTGTGTCTGAGTCTGTCTGTCTTTGTGGTGAGTCTGTCTGTCTGTCTTTGAGTCTGAGTCTGTCTGTCTTTGAGTCTGAGTCTGTCTGTCTATCTTTCGAGCTTTCATGTTTTAATGTTGTGGGGCTAATACAAAAACTAATTGTCTTGAAAATGTTAATGACTCGGTTTTGACTCAATTCTCTCTCTACTCTCTCCTCACATCACCTCTCTCTCGCTCTCTCTCTTTCTCTCTCTCTCCTCACCCTCTCTCTCTCTCTCTCTCTCTCTCTCTCTCTCTCTCTCTCTCTCTCTCTCTCTCTCTCTCTCTCTCTCTCTCTCTCATCTCTCCTCTCTCTCCCTCTTTCTCTCTCCTCACCTTTCACACCCTCCTCTCTCTTCCCTCCTCTCTCTTCCCTCCTCTCTCAGGCTGCTGAGGAGTGGAAGTTTGTAGCCATGGTCCTGGATCACATCTTGCTGTGTGTGTTCATGGCTGTGTGTATCATCGGCACCATGGGAGTGTTCGCTGGACGTCTCATTGAGCTGAGCATGCAGGGCTAAAGGAGAGACCTAGCTGTAGTCATCCTGGTCTGGCCCCTGGTTCTCCTGCTCGCTCTGACACCTGTCTGCTGTGCCTCTACCCCGAGTCATCTGGAAATGACAATCAATTGATTGATTGGTTGGTTGGATCGTTGATTGAATGTAATTGGTCCAGTGAGGTGTTGTTATTGTCAGCTTCTTTTCTGCATGGAGATTACAGTTGAAAATATGGACATTCATGGCACTCAGTGTTGATAAGGTGTCCTGCTGTCAGCTGTCTGTGGCTTGATGGATTGTGTTTAACGAACGATGGTTAACCTACCTAACGAGGTGATTTCTTTATTTCTAACCATCGTTCCTCATGTGGAATGAAGGATGCAGAGTATATTGGTTTAACAAACTCTGCATAATGGCTCTGATTGTGAGCTCTCTGGAACTCTTATGGCACTGTGGATGAGGGAGGTCACATTATGGCACTGTGGATGAGGGAGGTCACATTATGGCACTGTGGATGAGGGAGATCACATTATGGCACTGTGGATGAGGGAGGTCACATTATGGCACTGTGGATGAGGGAGTCACATTATGGCACTGTGGATGAGCGAGGTCACATTATGGCACTGTGGATGAGGGAGGTCACATTATGGCACTGTGGATGAGGGAGGTCACATTATGGCACTGTGGATGAGGGAGATCACATTATGGCACTGTGGATGAGGGAGGTCACATTATGGCACTGTGGATGAGGGAGTCACATTATGGCACTGTGGATGAGCGAGGTCACATTATGGCACTGTGGATGAGGGAGGTCACATTATGGCACTGTGGATGAGGGAGGTCACATTATGGCACTGTGGATGAGTGAGGTCACATTATGGCACTGTGGATGAGGGAGGTCACATTATGGCACTGTGGATGAGGGAGGTCACATTATGGCACTGTGGATGAGGGAGGTCACATTATGGCACTGTGGATGAGGGATAACACATTATGGCACTGTGGATGAGGGAGGTCACAAGCAGCTGGTACTGCATCTCACTGCTGTTGCATGATCATTATTGACGATCAGAAGATCAGTTTGAATGAGTTTCTCAATGTTGATTTAGAAGTGGTCCATTCTTGTGGATGGGCTGTGGCTTATTCAATAAAGATGACAGTGCAGGGGCTGCTGGGAAACTACATGATGTTTTATCTTGTCCGATGTCAGGGTTTTTTCTCCTCCTTCTGCCAAATGTCATCATGGTTCTATTTTTAGATTTGGTTAGATGTGGAAAGAATTGGGTGAATAAAAATAACATCTACTTCCAGATAAGCCTGTCTTTTTGTATTTGTTTTACATTGACAGGGACTGCATCAACTTTGGTTAGTAAAATAATTGTGCATGTCATTTTCTCCATTAAGAAGATAAACAGTGTGCTGGGTCCTCTTTCTGTTGAATAAATGATTAAATTACCTTATTTTACCTTATTATTTTAGATTTTCCAGTAGTCAACACGTCTCTGTTCTGTTCTCCTCCTCTCATCAGTAAAGGTCTTTATTCACAGCACCAACTGTTCAAACTTGGACAAGTTGAACATCTGGAAATATTGCATCACTGCGAAGGCCCCGGATTGGAGAGAGAGAAGCATTAACTTCTCCCGGTCGGTTTTACGAAAACAGTCTTTCGAGCGACATGACAAATACAACGCTCGAAGATTTGGACAGAAACATAAGTTATTGAGGGATGGCAGATTGATAAAACATCAAATCGCACTCTTGATTGTATGCATATAATTTAAAAGTTCCGGGTACAATGTGGAAATCCCGATGAAGCGGAAATCCTGAGCTAAAGTTGTGTTTACGGCGAAGGAGTGGCTCATACTGTCTCCAGAAGTAAGTCGATGTTTATGTTATGTTGAACTTGAGTTCTAGATCGATTTTTCAAAGTTTTAGGCTTCTCAATTATAATTACGCAAATAACTGCATTTCAAAACATGTTTGCAATGGATGTGATGGCAGCAGCAACACCTTGAGTGTTCACATCTGTTGCGACACCCTTGATTGTAAAACATTTTTTGAGGACAAATGGAAACATGATAGCGTTATGTTATGATATTTCTGTTTTTATTTTTGTATTCCATTTGTTTTGAGTTGTATCAGATGACATCATGCGTTATTCTCTGCTTGGTGGTTATGTAGTCTGCGTTGGCATGGATACTTGCATGATGAGTAAAAAAGCCTCAACGGAGTTTTTAAAGTCATTGAGTCATTGCTATACAGTAGCTTTCATTATGTAACCTGTGCTCGTGGATTTTATGCAGCTCACACAGTCAGTCAGTAAAGCTCATGTACACACACTACCGTAGAGTGCAGTAAACCAATATCTGTTTATTCTGTATCAAATGTTGGCCCTGCATGGTTAGTGCTTTACGATTCACATCACAGACAGCTTTTTGACTTTTTATGGAGTCACTCATCACTGTCATTCCCACAGCTCTGAAATGTCATCTGAGGCATTAACTCATTAACACGCAGACATACGTGGTACGCAGGCAGACGTACGTGGTACGCAGGCAGGCGTACGCGGTACGCAGCAGACAAACTTTTTTTTCTCACATTTTTTTTCCAAAACTTTTTTTTTTTAGTAACATTTTTGAAATTGTACCCCTTTTTCTCCCTGATTTCGTTGTATCCAATTGGTAGTTACAGTCTTGTCTCATCGCTGCAACTCCCGTACAGACTTGGGAAAGGTGAAGGCTGAGAGTCGTGCGTCCTCTGAAACACAACCCAGCCAAGCTGCACTGCTTCTTGACTGGCGACTGTGTCAGCGTGCACTGCGCCCGGCCCGCCGCAGGAATCGCTAGTGCGCAATGGGACAAGGACATCCCTGCCGGCCAAACCCTCCCAGACGACGCTGGGCCAATTGTGCGCGGCCGACTGCGATAGAGCCTGGACTCGAACCCAGAATCTCTAGTGGCACAGCTAGCACTGTGATGCACTGCCTTAGACCACTGAGCCACTCGAGAGGCCCATAGTGCACTACCTTTCACCAGGCCCATAGGGAACTACCTTTCACCAGGCCCATAGGGCACTACCTTTCACCAGGCCCATAGGGCACTACCTTTCACCAGGCCCATAGTGCACTACCTTTCACCAGGCCCATAGTGCACTACCTTTCACCAGGCCCATAGTGCACTACCTTTCACCAGGCCCATAGGGCACTACCTTTCACCAGGCCCATAGGGCACTACCTTTCACCAGGCCCATAGGGCACTACCTTTCACCAGACCCATAGGGCACTACCTTTCACCAGGCCCATAGGGCACTACCTTTGACCAGGCCCATAGGGCACTACCTTTCACCAGGCCCATAGGGCTCTGATCAAAGGTAGTGCACTATGTAGTCGACGTACTATAGTTCAAACTATGGGCCTTTGGCCAAAAGTAGTGCACTATGTAGGGAATTGGGTTCCATTTGGGACTGCTCATTCTCCTGGCTACTGTAGTTATGGTGTTGAATGGGATGGGACTAGTAAAGGTCCTCCATTATCTGTCAATACACATGCACGTACAGTAAACTCACTCACTCACTCACTCACTCACTCACTCACTCACTCACTCACTCACTCACTCACTCACTCACTCACTCACTCACTCACTCACTCACTCACTCACTCACTCACTCACTCACTCACTCACTCACTCACTCAAATCATTCAAACCTGGAATCCTAAACAAACTTTGTTGAACTGTGGTCTTAGTATTAACATTCTACAGTGGTAAAGTGGAAAACATTAACCAGGCCTTGTGTTCTCTCGTTGCCTGAGGAACCTGGTTCAGAGTTATGTGTTCCCTAGAGGCTGTCCCTGGTCTGTTACAGTACTGAACCTTGTTTAGAGTTGAGTCTTCCCTGGTCTGTTCCAGTACTCCCATTCCTCAGACCAGGAGGTAAGCAGCCAAACTGGTCTGAACATTGTGGATGAATAGCTGGAGGGTAACTGCATGTTTCAGAGATCTACTGTAAATGGCAAGATGTTTGTCTCCAGAGCTATAACACAGAGTTTTAAAATGTTTTCATGTAATCTCTGGCTATGAGAGCGAGCCTCTCGTCCTGCAATAGACAGGTCTGCAGAGAAGAGAGGAAGCTTCCTTCACTTCCTGTGTAACCAACCCACGTGACCAACTCAGCTCAAGCACATGGCGGCGAGGGTGTTTGTGGGCGATATTCGTATTCACTTCAGCTTCCTGATAGTCTGAACAAGGAGGCAGTAACATTAATACTCACAAGGCATACTTGTACACTGAGCATACAAAACATTAAGAACGTAACAGATTGACCAACTGAATCCAAGCTATGATCCCTTATTGATCTCACTTGTTAAATCCACTTCAATCAGTGTAGATGAAGGGGAGGAGACGGGTTAAACAAGGATTTTTTTAAAGCCTTGAGACAGTTGAGACATGGACTGTGTATGTGTGCCATTCAGAGGGTGAATGGCCAAGGCAAAAGATTAGTGTCTTTGAACGGGGTGTGGTAGTAGCTGCCAGGCGCACCAGTTTGTGTCAAGAACTGCAACGTTGCTGGGGTTTTCACACTCAACAGTTTCCTGTGTGTATAAAGAATGGTCCACCATCCAAAGGACATCCAGCCAACTTGACACAACTGTGGGAAGCATTGGAGTCAATATGGGCCAGCCTCCCCGTGGAACACTTTCTACACCTGTAGAGTCCATGCCCTGACGAATTGAGACTGTTCTTAATGTTTGGTATAGTCAGTATTAGTAAAGTGTTCTTAATGTTTGGTATAGTCAGTATTAGTAAGGTGTTCTTAATGTTTGGTATAGTCAGTATTAGTAAGGTGTTCTTAATGTTTGGTATAGTCAGTATTAGTAAAGTGTTCTTAATGTTTGGTATAGTCAGTATTAGTAATGTGTTCTTAATGTTTGGTATAGTCAGTATTAGTAATGTGTTCTTAATGTTTGGTATAGTCAGTATTAGTAATGTGTTCTTAATGTTTGGTATAGTCAGTATTAGTAATGTGTTCTTAATGTTTGGTATAGTCAGTATTAGTAAGGTGTTCTTAATGTTTGGTATAGTCAGTATTAGTATCAGTATTAGTAAGGTGTTCTTAATGTTTGGTATAGTCAGTATTAGTAAGGTGTTCTTAATGTTTGGTATAGTCAGTATTAGTAATGTGTTCTTAATGTTTGGTATAGTCAGTATTAGTAATGTGTTCTTAATGTTTGGTATAGTCAGTATTAGTAAGGTGTTTTAATGTTTGGTATAGTCAGTATTAGTAATGTGTTCTTAATGTTTGGTATAGTCAGTATTAGTAAGGTGTTTTAATGTTTGGTATAGTCAGTATTAGTAAAGTGTTCTTAATGTTTGGTATAGTCAGTATTAGTAAGGTGTTCTTAATGTTTGGTATAGTCAGTATTAGTAATGTGTTCTTAATGTTTGGTATAGTCAGTATTAGTAATGTGTTCTTAATGTTTGGTATAGTCAGTATTAGTAAGGTGTTTTAATGTTTGGTATAGTCAGTATTAGTAATGTGTTCTTAATGTTTGGTATAGTCAGTATTAGTAAGGTGTTTTAATGTTTGGTATAGTCAGTATTAGTAATGTGTTCTTAATGTTTGGTATAGTCAGTATTAGTAAGGTGTTCTTAATGTTTGGTATAGTCAGTATTAGTAAGGTGTTCTTAATGTTTGGTATAGTCAGTATTAGTAAGGTGTTCTTAATGTTTGGTATAGTCAGTATTAGTAAGGTGTTCTTAATGTTTGGTATAGTCAGTATTAGTAAAGTGTTCTTAACGTTTGGTATAGTCAGTATTAGTAATGTGTTCTTAATGTTTGGTATAGTCAGTATTAGTAAAGTGTTCTTAATGTTTGGTATAGTCAGTATTACTAATGTGTTCTTAATGTTTGGTATAGTCAGTATTAGTAAGGTGTTTTAATGTTTGGTATAGTCAGTATTAGTAATGTGTTCTTAATGTTTGGTATAGTCAGTATTAGTAAGGTGTTTTAATGTTTGGTATAGTCAGTATTAGTAATGTGTTCTTAATGTTTGGTATAGTCAGTATTAGTAAGGTGTTTTAATGTTTGGTATAGTCAGTATTAGTAAGGTGTTTTAATGTTTGGTATAGTCAGTATTAGTAAAGTGTTCTTAATGTTTGGTATAGTCAGTATTAGTAAGGTGTTCTTAATGTTTGGTATAGTCAGTATTAGTAATGTGTTCTTAATGTTTGGTATAGTCAGTATTAGTAATGTGTTCTTAATGTTTGGTATAGTCAGTATTAGTAAGGTGTTTTAATGTTTGGTATAGTCAGTATTAGTAATGTGTTCTTAATGTTTGGTATAGTCAGTATTACTAAGGTGTTTTAATGTTTGGTATAGTCAGTATTAGTAATGTGTTCTTAATGTTTGGTATAGTCAGTATTAGTAATGTGTTTTAATGTTTGGTATAGTCAGTATTAGTAATGTGTTCTTAATGTTTGGTATAGTCAGTATTAGTAATGTGTTCTTAATGTTTGGTATAGTCAGTATTAGTAAGGTGTTCTTAATGTTTGGTATAGTCAGTATTAGTAATGTGTTCTTAATGTTTGGTATAGTCAGTATTAGTAATGTGTTCTTAATGTTTGGTATAGTCAGTATTAGTAAGGTGTTTTAATGTTTGGTATAGTCAGTATTAGTAATGTGTTCTTAATGTTTGGTATAGTCAGTATTAGTAATGTGTTTTAATGTTTGGTATAGTCAGTATTAGTAATGTGTTCTTAATGTTTGGTATAGTCAGTATTAGTAAGGTGTTCTTAATGTTTGGTATAGTCAGTATTAGTAAAGTGTTCTTAACGTTTGGTATAGTCAGTATTAGTAATGTGTTCTTAATGTTTGGTATAGTCAGTATTAGTAAAGTGTTCTTAATGTTTGGTATAGTCAGTATTAGTAATGTGTTCTTAATGTTTGGTATAGTCAGTATTAGTAAGGTGTTTTAATGTTTGGTATAGTCAGTATTAGTAATGTGTTCTTAATGTTTGGTATAGTCAGTATTAGTAAGGTGTTTTAATGTTTGGTATAGTCAGTATTAGTAATGTGTTCTTAATGTTTGGTATAGTCAGTATTAGTAAGGTGTTTTAATGTTTGGTATAGTCAGTATTAGTAAAGTGTTCTTAATGTTTGGTATAGTCAGTATTAGTAAGGTGTTCTTAATGTTTGGTATAGTCAGTATTAGTAATGTGTTCTTAATGTTTGGTATAGTCAGTATTAGTAAGGTGTTCTTAATGTTTGGTATAGTCAGTATTAGTAAAGTGTTCTTAACGTTTGGTATAGTCAGTATTAGTAATGTGTTCTTAATGTTTGGTATAGTCAGTATTAGTAAAGTGTTCTTAATGTTTGGTATAGTCAGTATTAGTAATGTGTTCTTAATGTTTGGTATAGTCAGTATTAGTAAGGTGTTTTAATGTTTGGTATAGTCAGTATTAGTAATGTGTTCTTAATGTTTGGTATAGTCAGTATTAGTAAGGTGTTTTAATGTTTGGTATAGTCAGTATTAGTAATGTGTTCTTAATGTTTGGTATAGTCAGTATTAGTAAGGTGTTTTAATGTTTGGTATAGTCAGTATTAGTAAAGTGTTCTTAATGTTTGGTATAGTCAGTATTAGTAAGGTGTTCTTAATGTTTGGTATAGTCAGTATTAGTAATGTGTTCTTAATGTTTGGTATAGTCAGTATTAGTAAGGTGTTCTTAATGTTTGGTATAGTCAGTATTAGTAATGTGTTCTTAATGTTTGGTATAGTCAGTATTAGTAAGGTGTTCTTAATGTTTGGTATAGTCAGTATTAGTAAGGTGTTTTAATGTTTGGTATAGTCAGTATTAGTAAAGTGTTCTTAATGTTTGGTATAGTCAGTATTAGTAAGGTGTTCTTAATGTTTGGTATAGTCAGTATTAGTAATGTGTTCTTAATGTTTGGTATAGTCAGTATTAGTAATGTGTTCTTAATGTTTGGTATAGTCAGTATTAGTAATGTGTTCTTAATGTTTGGTATAGTCAGTATTAGTAAGGTGTTCTTAATGTTTGGTATAGTCAGTATTAGTAAGGTGTTTTAATGTTTGGTATAGTCAGTATTAGTAATGTGTTCTTAATGTTTGGTATAGTCAGTATTAGTAATGTGTTTTAATGTTTGGTATAGTCAGTATTAGTAAGGTGTTCTTAATGTTTGGTATAGTCAGTATTAGTAAGGTGTTTTAATGTTTGGTATAGTCAGTATTAGTAATGTGTTCTTAATGTTTGGTATAGTCAGTATTAGTAATGTGTTTTAATGTTTGGTATAGTCTTAATGTTTGGTATAGTCAGTATTAGTAATGTGTTCTTAATGTTTGGTATAGTCAGTATTAGTAATGTGTTCTTAATGTTTGGTATAGTCAGTATTAGTAAGGTGTTTTAATGTTTGGTATAGTCAGTATTAGTAATGTGTTCTTAATGTTTGGTATAGTCAGTATTACTAAGGTGTTTTAATGTTTGGTATAGTCAGTATTAGTAATGTGTTCTTAATGTTTGGTATAGTCAGTATTAGTAAGGTGTTCTTAATGTTTGGTATAGTCAGTATTAGTAAGGTGTTCTTAATGTTTGGTATAGTCAGTATTAGTAAGGTGTTCTTAATGTTTGGTATAGTCAGTATTAGTAATGTGTTCTTAATGTTTGGTATAGTCAGTATTAGTAAGGTGTTCTTAATGTTTGGTATAGTCAGTATTAGTAAGGTGTTTTAATGTTTGGTATAGTCAGTATTAGTAATGTGTTCTTAATGTTTGGTATAGTCAGTATTAGTAATGTGTTCTTAATGTTTGGTATAGTCAGTATTAGTAATGTGTTCTTAATGTTTGGTATAGTCAGTATTAGTAATGTGTTTTAATGTTTGGTATAGTCAGTATTAGTAATGTGTTCTTAATGTTTGGTATAGTCAGTATTAGTAATGTGTTCTTAATGTTTGGTATAGTCAGTATTAGTAATGTGTTCTTAATGTTTGGTATAGTCAGTATTAGTAATGTGTTCTTAATGTTTGGTATAGTCAGTATTAGTAAGGTGTTCTTAATGTTTGGTATAGTCAGTATTAGTAATGTGTTCTTAATGTTTGGTATAGTCAGTATTAGTAATGTGTTTTAATGTTTGGTATAGTCAGTATTAGTAATGTGTTCTTAATGTTTGGTATAGTCAGTATTAGTAAGGTGTTCTTAATGTTTGGTATAGTCAGTATTAGTAATGTGTTCTTAATGTTTGGTATAGTCAGTATTAGTAATGTGTTCTTAATGTTTGGTATAGTCAGTATTAGTAATGTGTTCTTAATGTTTGGTATAGTCAGTATTAGTAATGTGTTCTTAATGTTTGGTATAGTCAGTATTAGTAATGTGTTCTTAATGTTTGGTATAGTCAGTATTAGTAATGTGTTCTTAATGTTTGGTATAGTCAGTATTAGTAATGTGTTCTTAATGTTTGGTATAGTCAGTATTAGTAATGTGTTCTTAATGTTTGGTATAGTCAGTATTAGTAATGTGTTCTTAATGTTTGGTATAGTCAGTATTAGTAATGTGTTCTTAATGTTTGGTATAGTCAGTATTAGTAATGTGTTCTTAATGTTTGGTATAGTCAGTATTAGTAAGGTGTTCTTAATGTTTGGTATAGTCAGTATTAGTAAGGTGTTTTAATGTTTGGTATAGTCAGTATTAGTAAAGTGTTCTTAATGTTTGGTATAGTCAGTATTAGTAAGGTGTTCTTAATGTTTGGTATAGTCAGTATTAGTAATGTGTTCTTAATGTTTGGTATAGTCAGTATTAGTAATGTGTTCTTAATGTTTGGTATAGTCAGTATTAGTAAGGTGTTCTTAATGTTTGGTATAGTCAGTATTAGTAATGTGTTCTTAATGTTTGGTATAGTCAGTATTAGTAATGTGTTCTTAATGTTTGGTATAGTCAGTATTAGTAATGTGTTCTTAATGTTTGGTATAGTCAGTATTAGTAAGGTGTTCTTAATGTTTGGTATAGTCAGTATTAGTAAGGTGTTCTTAATGTTTGGTATAGTCAGTATTAGTAAGGTGTTTTAATGTTTGGTATAGTCAGTATTAGTAAAGTGTTCTTAATGTTTGGTATAGTCAGTATTAGTAAGGTGTTCTTAATGTTTGGTATAGTCAGTATTAGTAATGTGTTCTTAATGTTTGGTATAGTCAGTATTAGTAATGTGTTCTTAATGTTTGGTATAGTCAGTATTAGTAATGTGTTCTTAATGTTTGGTATAGTCAGTATTAGTAATGTGTTCTTAATGTTTGGTATAGTCAGTATTAGTAATGTGTTCTTAATGTTTGGTATAGTCAGTATTAGTAAGGTGTTCTTAATGTTTGGTATAGTCAGTATTAGTAAGGTGTTCTTAATGTTTGGTATAGTCAGTATTAGTAATGTGTTCTTAATGTTTGGTATAGTCAGTATTAGTAATGTGTTCTTAATGTTTGGTATAGTCAGTATTAGTAATGTGTTCTTAATGTTTGGTATAGTCAGTATTAGTAAGGTGTTCTTAATGTTTGGTATAGTCAGTATTAGTAAGGTGTTTTAATGTTTGGTATAGTCAGTATTAGTAATGTGTTCTTAATGTTTGGTATAGTCAGTATTAGTAATGTGTTTTAATGTTTGGTATAGTCAGTATTAGTAATGTGTTCTTAATGTTTGGTATAGTCAGTATTAGTAATGTGTTCTTAATGTTTGGTATAGTCAGTATTAGTAAGGTGTTCTTAATGTTTGGTATAGTCAGTATTAGTAAGGTGTTCTTAATGTTTGGTATAGTCAGTATTAGTAAGGTGTTCTTAATGTTTGGTATAGTCAGTATTAGTAATGTGTTCTTAATGTTTGGTATAGTCAGTATTAGTAAGGTGTTCTTAATGTTTGGTATAGTCAGTATTAGTAATGTGTTCTTAATGTTTGGTATAGTCAGTATTAGTAATGTGTTCTTAATGTTTGGTATAGTCAGTATTAGTAATGTGTTTTAATGTTTGGTATAGTCAGTATTAGTAATGTGTTCTTAATGTTTGGTATAGTCAGTATTAGTAATGTGTTTTAATGTTTGGTATAGTCAGTATTAGTAATGTGTTCTTAATGTTTGGTATAGTCAGTATTAGTAATGTGTTCTTAATGTTTGGTATAGTCAGTATTAGTAATGTGTTCTTAATGTTTGGTATAGTCAGTATTAGTAATGTGTTCTTAATGTTTGGTATAGTCAGTATTAGTAAGGTGTTCTTAATGTTTGGTATAGTCAGTATTAGTAATGTGTTCTTAATGTTTGGTATAGTCAGTATTAGTAATGTGTTCTTAATGTTTGGTATAGTCAGTATTAGTAAGGTGTTCTTAATGTTTGGTATAGTCAGTATTAGTAATGTGTTCTTAATGTTTGGTATAGTCAGTATTAGTAATGTGTTCTTAATGTTTGGTATAGTCAGTATTAGTAATGTGTTCTTAATGTTTGGTATAGTCAGTATTAGTAATGTGTTCTTAATGTTTGGTATAGTCAGTATTAGTAATGTGTTCTTAATGTTTGGTATAGTCAGTATTAGTAATGTGTTCTTAATGTTTGGTATAGTCAGTATTAGTAATGTGTTCTTAATGTTTGGTATAGTCAGTATTAGTAATGTGTTCTTAATGTTTGGTATAGTCAGTATTAGTAATGTGTTCTTAATGTTTGGTATAGTCAGTATTAGTAAGTGTTCTTAATGTTTGGTATAGTCAGTATTAGTAATGTGTTCTTAATGTTTGGTATAGTCAGTATTAGTAAAGTGTTCTTAATGTTTGGTATAGTCAGTATTAGTAATGTGTTCTTAATGTTTGGTATAGTCAGTATTAGTAATGTGTTCTTAATGTTTGGTATAGTCAGTATTAGTAATGTGTTCTTAATGTTTGGTATAGTCAGTATTAGTAATGTGTTCTTAATGTTTGGTATAGTCAGTATTAGTAATGTGTTCTTAATGTTTGGTATAGTCAGTATTAGTAAGGTGTTCTTAATGTTTGGTATAGTCAGTATTAGTAAGGTGTTCTTAATGTTTGGTATAGTCAGTATTAGTAAGGTGTTCTTAATGTTTGGTATAGTCAGTATTAGTAATGTGTTCTTAATGTTTGGTATAGTCAGTATTAGTAATGTGTTCTTAATGTTTGGTATAGTCAGTATTAGTAATGTGTTCTTAATGTTTGGTATAGTCAGTATTAGTAATGTGTTCTTAATGTTTGGTATAGTCAGTATTAGTAATGTGTTCTTAATGTTTGGTATAGTCAGTATTAGTAATGTGTTCTTAATGTTTGGTATAGTCAGTATTAGTAATGTGTTCTTAATGTTTGGTATAGTCAGTATTAGTAAGGTGTTCTTAATGTTTGGTATAGTCAGTATTAGTAATGTGTTCTTAATGTTTGGTATAGTCAGTATTAGTAATGTGTTCTTAATGTTTGGTATAGTCAGTATTAGTAATGTGTTCTTAATGTTTGGTATAGTCAGTATTAGTAAGGTGTTCTTAATGTTTGGTATAGTCAGTATTAGTAAGGTGTTTTAATGTTTGGTATAGTCAGTATTAGTAATGTGTTCTTAATGTTTGGTATAGTCAGTATTAGTAAGGTGTTCTTAATGTTTGGTATAGTCAGTATTAGTAATGTGTTCTTAATGTTTGGTATAGTCAGTATTAGTAATGTGTTCTTAATGTTTGGTATAGTCAGTATTAGTAATGTGTTCTTAATGTTTGGTATAGTCAGTATTAGTAATGTGTTCTTAATGTTTGGTATAGTCAGTATTAGTAAGGTGTTCTTAATGTTTGGTATAGTCAGTATTAGTAATGTGTTCTTAATGTTTGGTATAGTCAGTATTAGTAATGTGTTCTTAATGTTTGGTATAGTCAGTATTAGTAATGTGTTCTTAATGTTTGGTATAGTCAGTATTAGTAAGGTGTTCTTAATGTTTGGTATAGTCAGTATTAGTAATGTGTTCTTAATGTTTGGTATAGTCAGTATTAGTAATGTGTTCTTAATGTTTGGTATAGTCAGTATTAGTAATGTGTTCTTAATGTTTGGTATAGTCAGTATTAGTAATGTGTTCTTAATGTTTGGTATAGTCAGTATTAGTAATGTGTTCTTAATGTTTGGTATAGTCAGTATTAGTAATGTGTTCTTAATGTTTGGTATAGTCAGTATTAGTAAGGTGTTCTTAATGTTTGGTATAGTCAGTATTAGTAAGGTGTTCTTAATGTTTGGTATAGTCAGTATTAGTAATGTGTTCTTAATGTTTGGTATAGTCAGTATTAGTAATGTGTTTTAATGTTTGGTATAGTCAGTATTAGTAATGTGTTCTTAATGTTTGGTATAGTCAGTATTAGTAAGGTGTTCTTAATGTTTGGTATAGTCAGTATTAGTAATGTGTTCTTAATGTTTGGTATAGTCAGTATTAGTAATGTGTTCTTAATGTTTGGTATAGTCAGTATTAGTAATGTGTTCTTAATGTTTGGTATAGTCAGTATTAGTAATGTGTTCTTAATGTTTGGTATAGTCAGTATTAGTAATGTGTTCTTAATGTTTGGTATAGTCAGTATTAGTAAGGTGTTCTTAATGTTTGGTATAGTCAGTATTAGTAATGTGTTCTTAATGTTTGGTATAGTCAGTATTAGTAATGTGTTCTTAATGTTTGGTATAGTCAGTATTAGTAAGGTGTTCTTAATGTTTGGTATAGTCAGTATTAGTAATGTGTTCTTAATGTTTGGTATAGTCAGTATTAGTAATGTGTTCTTAATGTTTGGTATAGTCAGTATTAGTAATGTGTTCTTAATGTTTGGTATAGTCAGTATTAGTAATGTGTTCTTAATGTTTGGTATAGTCAGTATTAGTAAGGTGTTCTTAATGTTTGGTATAGTCAGTATTAGTAATGTGTTCTTAATGTTTGGTATAGTCAGTATTAGTAATGTGTTCTTAATGTTTGGTATAGTCAGTATTAGTAATGTGTTCTTAATGTTTGGTATAGTCAGTATTAGTAATGTGTTCTTAATGTTTGGTATAGTCAGTATTAGTAATGTGTTCTTAATGTTTGGTATAGTCAGTATTAGTAAGTGTTCTTAATGTTTGGTATAGTCAGTATTAGTAATGTGTTCTTAATGTTTGGTATAGTCAGTATTAGTAATGTGTTCTTAATGTTTGGTATAGTCAGTATTAGTAAGGTGTTCTTAATGTTTGGTATAGTCAGTATTAGTAATGTGTTCTTAATGTTTGGTATAGTCAGTATTAGTAATGTGTTCTTAATGTTTGGTATAGTCAGTATTAGTAATGTGTTCTTAATGTTTGGTATAGTCAGTATTAGTAATGTGTTCTTAATGTTTGGTATAGTCAGTATTAGTAATGTGTTCTTAATGTTTGGTATAGTCAGTATTAGTAAGGTGTTCTTAATGTTTGGTATAGTCAGTATTAGTAATGTGTTCTTAATGTTTGGTATAGTCAGTATTAGTAATGTGTTCTTAATGTTTGGTATAGTCAGTATTAGTAATGTGTTCTTAATGTTTGGTATAGTCAGTATTAGTAATGTGTTCTTAATGTTTGGTATAGTCAGTATTAGTAATGTGTTCTTAATGTTTGGTATAGTCAGTATTAGTAAGGTGTTCTTAATGTTTGGTATAGTCAGTATTAGTAATGTGTTCTTAATGTTTGGTATAGTCAGTATTAGTAATGTGTTCTTAATGTTTGGTATAGTCAGTATTAGTAATGTGTTCTTAATGTTTGGTATAGTCAGTATTAGTAAGGTGTTCTTAATGTTTGGTATAGTCAGTATTAGTAATGTGTTCTTAATGTTTGGTATAGTCAGTATTAGTAATGTGTTCTTAATGTTTGGTATAGTCAGTATTAGTAATGTGTTCTTAATGTTTGGTATAGTCAGTATTAGTAATGTGTTCTTAATGTTTGGTATAGTCAGTATTAGTAAGGTGTTCTTAATGTTTGGTATAGTCAGTATTAGTAAGGTGTTCTTAATGTTTGGTATAGTCAGTATTAGTAATGTGTTCTTAATGTTTGGTATAGTCAGTATTAGTAATGTGTTCTTAATGTTTGGTATAGTCAGTATTAGTAATGTGTTCTTAATGTTTGGTATAGTCAGTATTAGTAATGTGTTCTTAATGTTTGGTATAGTCAGTATTAGTAATGTGTTCTTAATGTTTGGTATAGTCAGTATTAGTAATGTGTTCTTAATGTTTGGTATAGTCAGTATTAGTAATGTGTTCTTAATGTTTGGTATAGTCAGTATTAGTAATGTGTTCTTAATGTTTGGTATAGTCAGTATTAGTAATGTGTTCTTAATGTTTGGTATAGTCAGTATTAGTAAGGTGTTCTTAATGTTTGGTATAGTCAGTATTAGTAATGTGTTCTTAATGTTTGGTATAGTCAGTATTAGTAATGTGTTCTTAATGTTTGGTATAGTCAGTATTAGTAATGTGTTCTTAATGTTTGGTATAGTCAGTATTAGTAATGTGTTCTTAATGTTTGGTATAGTCAGTATTAGTAATGTGTTCTTAATGTTTGGTATAGTCAGTATTAGTAATGTGTTCTTAATGTTTGGTATAGTCAGTATTAGTAAGGTGTTCTTAATGTTTGGTATAGTCAGTATTAGTAAGGTGTTCTTAATGTTTGGTATAGTCAGTATTAGTAATGTGTTCTTAATGTTTGGTATAGTCAGTATTAGTAATGTGTTCTTAATGTTTGGTATAGTCAGTATTAGTAATGTGTTCTTAATGTTTGGTATAGTCAGTATTAGTAATGTGTTCTTAATGTTTGGTATAGTCAGTATTAGTAATGTGTTCTTAATGTTTGGTATAGTCAGTATTAGTAATGTGTTCTTAATGTTTGGTATAGTCAGTATTAGTAATGTGTTCTTAATGTTTGGTATAGTCAGTATTAGTAATGTGTTCTTAATGTTTGGTATAGTCAGTATTAGTAATGTGTTCTTAATGTTTGGTATAGTCAGTATTAGTAATGTGTTCTTAATGTTTGGTATAGTCAGTATTAGTAATGTGTTCTTAATGTTTGGTATAGTCAGTATTAGTAATGTGTTCTTAATGTTTGGTATAGTCAGTATTAGTAATGTGTTCTTAATGTTTGGTATAGTCAGTATTAGTAATGTGTTCTTAATGTTTGGTATAGTCAGTATTAGTAATGTGTTCTTAATGTTTGGTATAGTCAGTATTAGTAAGGTGTTCTTAATGTTTGGTATAGTCAGTATTAGTAAGGTGTTCTTAATGTTTGGTATAGTCAGTATTAGTAATGTGTTCTTAATGTTTGGTATAGTCAGTATTAGTAAGGTGTTCTTAATGTTTGGTATAGTCAGTATTAGTAATGTGTTCTTAATGTTTGGTATAGTCAGTATTAGTAATGTGTTCTTAATGTTTGGTATAGTCAGTATTAGTAATGTGTTCTTAATGTTTGGTATAGTCAGTATTAGTAATGTGTTCTTAATGTTTGGTATAGTCAGTATTAGTAATGTGTTCTTAATGTTTGGTATAGTCAGTATTAGTAATGTGTTCTTAATGTTTGGTATAGTCAGTATTAGTAATGTGTTCTTAATGTTTGGTATAGTCAGTATTAGTAATGTGTTCTTAATGTTTGGTATAGTCAGTATTAGTAAGTGTTCTTAATGTTTGGTATAGTCAGTATTAGTAAGTGTTCTTAATGTTTGGTATAGTCAGTATTAGTAATGTGTTCTTAATGTTTGGTATAGTCAGTATTAGTAAGGTTTGGTATAGTCAGTATTAGTAATGTGTTCTTAATGTTTGGTATAGTCAGTATTAGTAATGTGTTCTTAATGTTTGGTATAGTCAGTATTAGTAATGTGTTCTTAATGTTTGGTATAGTCAGTATTAGTAATGTGTTCTTAATGTTTGGTATAGTCAGTATTAGTAAGGTGTTCTTAATGTTTGGTATAGTCAGTATTAGTAATGTGTTCTTAATGTTTGGTATAGTCAGTATTAGTAATGTGTTCTTAATGTTTGGTATAGTCAGTATTAGTAATGTGTTCTTAATGTTTGGTATAGTCAGTATTAGTAAGGTGTTCTTAATGTTTGGTATAGTCAGTATTAGTAATGTGTTCTTAATGTTTGGTATAGTCAGTATTAGTAATGTGTTCTTAATGTTTGGTATAGTCAGTATTAGTAATGTGTTCTTAATGTTTGGTATAGTCAGTATTAGTAATGTGTTCTTAATGTTTGGTATAGTCAGTATTAGTAATGTGTTCTTAATGTTTGGTATAGTCAGTATTAGTAATGTGTTCTTAATGTTTGGTATAGTCAGTATTAGTAATGTGTTCTTAATGTTTGGTATAGTCAGTATTAGTAATGTGTTCTTAATGTTTGGTATAGTCAGTATTAGTAAGGTGTTCTTAATGTTTGGTATAGTCAGTATTAGTAATGTGTTCTTAATGTTTGGTATAGTCAGTATTAGTAATGTGTTCTTAATGTTTGGTATAGTCAGTATTAGTAATGTGTTCTTAATGTTTGGTATAGTCAGTATTAGTAATGTGTTCTTAATGTTTGGTATAGTCAGTATTAGTAATGTGTTCTTAATGTTTGGTATAGTCAGTATTAGTAATGTGTTCTTAATGTTTGGTATAGTCAGTATTAGTAAGGTGTTCTTAATGTTTGGTATAGTCAGTATTAGTAATGTGTTCTTAATGTTTGGTATAGTCAGTATTAGTAATGTGTTCTTAATGTTTGGTATAGTCAGTATTAGTAATGTGTTCTTAATGTTTGGTATAGTCAGTATTAGTAATGTGTTCTTAATGTTTGGTATAGTCAGTATTAGTAATGTGTTCTTAATGTTTGGTATAGTCAGTATTAGTAAGGTGTTCTTAATGTTTGGTATAGTCAGTATTAGTAATGTGTTCTTAATGTTTGGTATAGTCAGTATTAGTAATGTGTTCTTAATGTTTGGTATAGTCAGTATTAGTAATGTGTTCTTAATGTTTGGTATAGTCAGTATTAGTAATGTGTTCTTAATGTTTGGTATAGTCAGTATTAGTAATGTGTTCTTAATGTTTGGTATAGTCAGTATTAGTAATGTGTTCTTAATGTTTGGTATAGTCAGTATTAGTAATGTGTTCTTAATGTTTGGTATAGTCAGTATTAGTAAGGTGTTCTTAATGTTTGGTATAGTCAGTATTAGTAATGTGTTCTTAATGTTTGGTATAGTCAGTATTAGTAATGTGTTCTTAATGTTTGGTATAGTCAGTATTAGTAATGTGTTCTTAATGTTTGGTATAGTCAGTATTAGTAATGTGTTCTTAATGTTTGGTATAGTCAGTATTAGTAATGTGTTCTTAATGTTTGGTATAGTCAGTATTAGTAATGTGTTCTTAATGTTTGGTATAGTCAGTATTAGTAATGTGTTCTTAATGTTTGGTATAGTCAGTATTAGTAATGTGTTCTTAATGTTGGTATAGTCAGTATTAGTAATGTGTTCTTAATGTTTGGTATAGTCAGTATTAGTAAGGTGTTCTTAATGTTTGGTATAGTCAGTATTAGTAATGTGTTCTTAATGTTTGGTATAGTCAGTATTAGTAATGGTGTTCTTAATGTTTGGTATAGTCAGTATTAGTAAGGTGTTCTTAATGTTTGGTATAGTCAGTATTAGTAATGTGTTCTTAATGTTTGGTATAGTCAGTATTAGTAATGTGTTCTTAATGTTTGGTATAGTCAGTATTAGTAATGTGTTCTTAATGTTTGGTATAGTCAGTATTAGTAAGGTGTTCTTAATGTTTGGTATAGTCAGTATTAGTAATGTGTTCTTAATGTTTGGTATAGTCAGTATTAGTAATGTGTTCTTAATGTTTGGTATAGTCAGTATTAGTAATGTGTTCTTAATGTTTGGTATAGTCAGTATTAGTAATGTGTTCTTAATGTTTGGTATAGTCAGTATTAGTAATGTGTTCTTAATGTTTGGTATAGTCAGTATTAGTAATGTGTTCTTAATGTTTGGTATAGTCAGTATTAGTAATGTGTTCTTAATGTTTGGTATAGTCAGTATTAGTAATGTGTTCTTAATGTTTGGTATAGTCAGTATTAGTAATGTGTTCTTAATGTTTGGTATAGTCAGTATTAGTAATGTGTTCTTAATGTTTGGTATAGTCAGTATTAGTAATGTGTTCTTAATGTTTGGTATAGTCAGTATTAGTAAGGTGTTCTTAATGTTTGGTATAGTCAGTATTAGTAATGTGTTCTTAATGTTTGGTATAGTCAGTATTAGTAATGTGTTCTTAATGTTTGGTATAGTCAGTATTAGTAATGTGTTCTTAATGTTTGGTATAGTCAGTATTAGTAATGTGTTCTTAATGTTTGGTATAGTCAGTATTAGTAAGGTGTTCTTAATGTTTGGTATAGTCAGTATTAGTAATGTGTTCTTAATGTTTGGTATAGTCAGTATTAGTAATGTGTTCTTAATGTTTGGTATAGTCAGTATTAGTAATGTGTTCTTAATGTTTGGTATAGTCAGTATTAGTAATGTGTTCTTAATGTTTGGTATAGTCAGTATTAGTAAGGTGTTCTTAATGTTTGGTATAGTCAGTATTAGTAAGGTGTTCTTAATGTTTGGTATAGTCAGTATTAGTAATGTGTTCTTAATGTTTGGTATAGTCAGTATTAGTAATGTGTTCTTAATGTTTGGTATAGTCAGTATTAGTAATGTGTTCTTAATGTTTGGTATAGTCAGTATTAGTAATGTGTTCTTAATGTTTGGTATAGTCAGTATTAGTAATGTGTTCTTAATGTTTGGTATAGTCAGTATTAGTAATGTGTTCTTAATGTTTGGTATAGTCAGTATTAGTAATGTGTTCTTAATGTTTGGTATAGTCAGTATTAGTAAGGTGTTCTTAATGTTTGGTATAGTCAGTATTAGTAAGGTGTTCTTAATGTTTGGTATAGTCAGTATTAGTAAGGTGTTCTTAATGTTTGGTATAGTCAGTATTAGTAATGTGTTCTTAATGTTTGGTATAGTCAGTATTAGTAATGTGTTCTTAATGTTTGGTATAGTCAGTATTAGTAATGTGTTCTTAATGTTTGGTATAGTCAGTATTAGTAATGTGTTCTTAATGTTTGGTATAGTCAGTATTAGTAATGTGTTCTTAATGTTTGGTATAGTCAGTATTAGTAATGTGTTCTTAATGTTTGGTATAGTCAGTATTAGTAATGTGTTCTTAATGTTTGGTATAGTCAGTATTAGTAATGTGTTCTTAATGTTTGGTATAGTCAGTATTAGTAAGGTGTTCTTAATGTTTGGTATAGTCAGTATTAGTAATGTGTTCTTAATGTTTGGTATAGTCAGTATTAGTAATGTGTTCTTAATGTTTGGTATAGTCAGTATTAGTAATGTGTTCTTAATGTTTGGTATAGTCAGTATTAGTAATGTGTTCTTAATGTTTGGTATAGTCAGTATTAGTAATGTGTTCTTAATGTTTGGTATAGTCAGTATTAGTAATGTGTTCTTAATGTTTGGTATAGTCAGTATTAGTAATGTGTTCTTAATGTTTGGTATAGTCAGTATTAGTAATGTGTTCTTAATGTTTGGTATAGTCAGTATTAGTAAGGTGTTCTTAATGTTTGGTATAGTCAGTATTAGTAAGGTGTTCTTAATGTTTGGTATAGTCAGTATTAGTAATGTGTTCTTAATGTTTGGTATAGTCAGTATTAGTAAGGTTTGGTATAGTCAGTATTAGTAATGTGTTCTTAATGTTTGGTATAGTCAGTATTAGTAAGGTGTTCTTAATGTTTGGTATAGTCAGTATTAGTAATGTGTTCTTAATGTTTGGTATAGTCAGTATTAGTAATGTGTTCTTAATGTTTGGTATAGTCAGTATTAGTAATGTGTTCTTAATGTTTGGTATAGTCAGTATTAGTAATGTGTTCTTAATGTTTGGTATAGTCAGTATTAGTAAGGTGTTCTTAATGTTTGGTATAGTCAGTATTAGTAATGTGTTCTTAATGTTTGGTATAGTCAGTATTAGTAATGTGTTCTTAATGTTTGGTATAGTCAGTATTAGTAATGTGTTCTTAATGTTTGGTATAGTCAGTATTAGTAATGTGTTCTTAATGTTTGGTATAGTCAGTATTAGTAATGTGTTCTTAATGTTTGGTATAGTCAGTATTAGTAATGTGTTCTTAATGTTTGGTATAGTCAGTATTAGTAATGTGTTCTTAATGTTTGGTATAGTCAGTATTAGTAATGTGTTCTTAATGTTTGGTATAGTCAGTATTAGTAATGTGTTCTTAATGTTTGGTATAGTCAGTATTAGTAATGTGTTCTTAATGTTTGGTATAGTCAGTATTAGTAATGTGTTCTTAATGTTTGGTATAGTCAGTATTAGTAAGGTGTTCTTAATGTTTGGTATAGTCAGTATTAGTAATGTGTTCTTAATGTTTGGTATAGTCAGTATTAGTAATGTGTTCTTAATGTTTGGTATAGTCAGTATTAGTAATGTGTTCTTAATGTTTGGTATAGTCAGTATTAGTAATGTGTTCTTAATGTTTGGTATAGTCAGTATTAGTAATGTGTTCTTAATGTTTGGTATAGTCAGTATTAGTAATGGTGTTCTTAATGTTTGGTATAGTCAGTATTAGTAATGTGTTCTTAATGTTTGGTATAGTCAGTATTAGTAATGTGTTCTTAATGTTTGGTATAGTCAGTATTAGTAATGTGTTCTTAATGTTTGGTATAGTCAGTATTAGTAAGGTGTTCTTAATGTTTGGTATAGTCAGTATTAGTAAGGTGTTCTTAATGTTTGGTATAGTCAGTATTAGTAAGGTGTTCTTAATGTTTGGTATAGTCAGTATTAGTAATGTGTTCTTAATGTTTGGTATAGTCAGTATTAGTAATGTGTTCTTAATGTTTGGTATAGTCAGTATTAGTAATGTGTTCTTAATGTTTGGTATAGTCAGTATTAGTAATGTGTTCTTAATGTTTGGTATAGTCAGTATTAGTAATGTGTTCTTAATGTTTGGTATAGTCAGTATTAGTAATGTGTTCTTAATGTTTGGTATAGTCAGTATTAGTAATGTGTTCTTAATGTTTGGTATAGTCAGTATTAGTAATGTGTTCTTAATGTTTGGTATAGTCAGTATTAGTAAGGTGTTCTTAATGTTTGGTATAGTCAGTATTAGTAAGGTGTTCTTAATGTTTGGTATAGTCAGTATTAGTAATGTGTTCTTAATGTTTGGTATAGTCAGTATTAGTAATGTGTTCTTAATGTTTGGTATAGTCAGTATTAGTAAGGTGTTTTAATGTTTGGTATAGTCAGTATTAGTAATGTGTTCTTAATGTTTGGTATAGTCAGTATTAGTAAGGTGTTTTAATGTTTGGTATAGTCAGTATTAGTAATGTGTTCTTAATGTTTGGTATAGTCAGTATTAGTAATGTGTTCTTAATGTTTGGTATAGTCAGTATTAGTAATGTGTTCTTAATGTTTGGTATAGTCAGTATTAGTAAAGTGTTCTTAATGTTTGGTATAGTCAGTATTAGTAAGGTGTTTTAATGTTTGGTATAGTCAGTATTAGTAAGGTGTTTTAATGTTTGGTGTAGTCAGTATTAGTAATGTGTTCTTAATGTTTGGTATAGTCAGTATTAGTAATGTGTTCTTAATGTTTGGTATAGTCAGTATTAGTAATGTGTTCTTAATGTTTGGTATAGTCAGTATTAGTAATGTGTTCTTAATGTTTGGTATAGTCAGTATTAGTAAGGTGTTTTAATGTTTGGTATAGTCAGTATTAGTAATGTGTTCTTAATGTTTGGTATAGTCAGTATTAGTAATGTGTTCTTAATGTTTGGTATAGTCAGTATTAGTAATGTGTTCTTAATGTTTGGTATAGTCAGTATTAGTAAGGTGTTTTAATGTTTGGTATAGTCAGTATTAGTAATGTGTTCTTAATGTTTGGTATAGTCAGTATTAGTAAGGTGTTCTTAATGTTTGGTATAGTCAGTATTAGTAATGTGTTCTTAATGTTTGGTATAGTCAGTATTAGTAATGTGTTCTTAATGTTTGGTATAGTCAGTATTAGTAAGGTGTTTTAATGTTTGGTATAGTCAGTATTAGTAATGTGTTCTTAATGTTTGGTATAGTCAGTATTAGTAATGTGTTCTTAATGTTTGGTATAGTCAGTATTAGTAAGGTGTTTTAATGTTTGGTATAGTCAGTATTAGTAATGTGTTCTTAATGTTTGGTATAGTCAGTATTAGTAAGGTGTTCTTAATGTTTGGTATAGTCAGTATTAGTAATGTGTTCTTAATGTTTGGTATAGTCAGTATTAGTAATGTGTTCTTAATGTTTGGTATAGTCAGTATTAGTAAAGTGTTCTTAATGTTTGGTATAGTCAGTATTAGTAATGTGTTTTAATGTTTGGTATAGTCAGTATTAGTAATGTGTTCTTAATGTTTGGTATAGTCAGTATTAGTAATGTGTTCTTAATGTTTGGTATAGTCAGTATTAGTAAGGTGTTCTTAATGTTTGGTATAGTCAGTATTAGTAAGGTGTTCTTAATGTTTGGTATAGTCAGTATTAGTAAGGTGTTCTTAATGTTTGGTATAGTCAGTATTAGTAATGTGTTCTTAATGTTTGGTATAGTCAGCATTAGTAATGTGTTCTTAATGTTTGGTATAGTCAGTATTAGTAATGTGTTCTTAATGTTTGGTATAGTCAGTATTAGTAATGTGTTCTTAATGTTTGGTATAGTCAGTATTAGTAATGTGTTCTTAATGTTTGGTATAGTCAGTATTAGTAATGTGTTCTTAATGTTTGGTATAGTCAGTATTAGTAAGGTGTTTTAATGTTTGGTATAGTCAGTATTAGTAATGTGTTCTTAATGTTTGGTATAGTCAGTATTAGTAATGTGTTTTAATGTTTGGTATAGTCAGTATTAGTAATGTGTTCTTAATGTTTGGTATAGTCAGTATTAGTAATGTGTTTTTAATGTTTGGTATAGTCAGTATTAGTAATGTGTTCTTAATGTTTGGTATAGTCAGTATTAGTAAGGTGTTCTTAATGTTTGGTATAGTCAGTATTAGTAATGTGTTCTTAATGTTTGGTATAGTCAGTATTAGTAATGTGTTCTTAATGTTTGGTATAGTCAGTATTAGTAATGTGTTCTTAATGTTTGGTATAGTCAGTATTAGTAACGGGGTTCTTAATGTTTGGTATAGTCAGTATTAGTAAGGTGTTCTTAATGTTTGGTATAGTCAGTATTAGTAATGTGTTCTTAATGTTTGGTATAGTCAGTATTAGTAATGTGTTCTTAATGTTTGGTATAGTCAGTATTAGTAAGGTGTTTTAATGTTTGGTATAGTCAGTATTAGTAATGTGTTCTTAATGTTTGGTATAGTCAGTATTAGTAAGGTGTTTTAATGTTTGGTATAGTCAGTATTAGTAATGTGTTCTTAATGTTTGGTATAGTCAGTATTAGTAATGTGTTCTTAATGTTTGGTATAGTCAGTATTAGTAATGTGTTCTTAATGTTTGGTATAGTCAGTATTAGTAAAGTGTTCTTAATGTTTGGTATAGTCAGTATTAGTAAGGTGTTTTAATGTTTGGTATAGTCAGTATTAGTAAGGTGTTTTAATGTTTGGTGTAGTCAGTATTAGTAATGTGTTCTTAATGTTTGGTATAGTCAGTATTAGTAATGTGTTCTTAATGTTTGGTATAGTCAGTATTAGTAATGTGTTCTTAATGTTTGGTATAGTCAGTATTAGTAAAGTGTTCTTAATGTTTGGTATAGTCAGTATTAGTAAGGTGTTTTAATGTTTGGTATAGTCAGTATTAGTAATGTGTTCTTAATGTTTGGTATAGTCAGTATTAGTAAGGTGTTTTAATGTTTGGTATAGTCAGTATTAGTAATGTGTTCTTAATGTTTGGTATAGTCAGTATTAGTAAGGTGTTTTAATGTTTGGTATAGTCAGTATTAGTAATGTGTTCTTAATGTTTGGTATAGTCAGTATTAGTAAGGTGTTTTAATGTTTGGTATAGTCAGTATTAGTAATGTGTTCTTAATGTTTGGTATAGTCAGTATTAGTAATGTGTTCTTAATGTTTGGTATAGTCAGTATTAGTAATGTGTTCTTAATGTTTGGTATAGTCAGTATTAGTAATGTGTTCTTAATGTTTGGTATAGTCAGTATTAGTAATGTGTTCTTAATGTTTGGTATAGTCAGTATTAGTAATGTGTTCTTAATGTTTGGTATAGTCAGTATTAGTAATGTGTTCTTAATGTTTGGTATAGTCAGTATTAGTAATGTGTTCTTAATGTTTGGTATAGTCAGTATTAGTAAGGTGTTTTAATGTTTGGTATAGTCAGTATTAGTAAGGTGTTCTTAATGTTTGGTATAGTCAGTATTAGTAAGGTGTTTTAATGTTTGGTATAGTCAGTATTAGTAATGTGTTCTTAATGTTTGGTATAGTCAGTATTAGTAATGTGTTCTTAATGTTTGGTATAGTCAGTATTAGTAATGTGTTCTTAATGTTTGGTATAGTCAGTATTAGTAAGGTGTTCTTAATGTTTGGTATAGTCAGTATTAGTAAGGTGTTCTTAATGTTTGGTATAGTCAGTATTAGTAATGTGTTCTTAATGTTTGGTATAGTCAGTATTAGTAATGTGTTCTTAATGTTTGGTATAGTCAGTATTAGTAAGGTGTTTTAATGTTTGGTATAGTCAGTATTAGTAATGTGTTCTTAATGTTTGGTATAGTCAGTATTAGTAAAGTGTTCTTAATGTTTGGTATAGTCAGTATTAGTAATGTGTTCTTAATGTTTGGTATAGTCAGTATTAGTAAAGTGTTCTTAATGTTTGGTATAGTCAGTATTAGTAATGTGTTCTTAATGTTTGGTATAGTCAGTATTAGAAAATTATTCTTAATGTTTGGTATAGTCAGTATTAGTAATGTGTTCTTAATGTTTGGTATAGTCAGTATTAGTAATGTGTTCTTAATGTTTGGTATAGTCAGTATTAGTAAAGTGTTCTTAATGTTTGGTATAGTCAGTATTAGTAATGTGTTCTTAATGTTTGGTATAGTCAGTATTAGTAAGGTGTTTTAATGTTTGGTATAGTCAGTATTAGTAATGTGTTCTTAATGTTTGGTATAGTCAGTATTAGTAATGTGTTCTTAATGTTTGGTATAGTCAGTATTAGTAAAGTGTTCTTAATGTTTGGTATAGTCAGTATTAGTAAAGTGTTCTTAATGTTTGGTATAGTCAGTATTAGTAAGGTGTTTTAATGTTTGGTATAGTCAGTATTAGTAATGTGTTCTTAATGTTTGGTATAGTCAGTATTAGTAAGGTGTTTTAATGTTTGGTATAGTCAGTATTAGTAATGTGTTCTTAATGTTTGGTATAGTCAGTATTAGTAAGGTGTTCTTAATGTTTGGTATAGTCAGTATTAGTAAGGTGTTCTTAATGTTTGGTATAGTCAGTATTAGTAATGTGTTCTTAATGTTTGGTATAGTCAGTATTAGTAATGTGTTCTTAATGTTTGGTATAGTCAGTATTAGTAAAGTGTTCTTAATGTTTGGTATAGTCAGTATTAGTAAGGTGTTTTAATGTTTGGTATAGTCAGTATTAGTAAGGTGTTTTAATGTTTGGTATAGTCAGTATTAGTAATGTGTTCTTAATGTTTGGTATAGTCAGTATTAGTAATGTGTTCTTAATGTTTGGTATAGTCAGTATTAGTAATGTGTTCTTAATGTTTGGTATAGTCAGTATTAGTAATGTGTTCTTAATGTTTGGTATAGTCAGTATTAGTAATGTGTTCTTAATGTTTGGTATAGTCAGTATTAGTAATGTGTTCTTAATGTTTGGTATAGTCAGTATTAGTAATGTGTTCTTAATGTTTGGTATAGTCAGTATTAGTAATGTGTTCTTAATGTTTGGTATAGTCAGTATTAGTAAAGTGTTCTTAATGTTTGGTATAGTCAGTATTAGTAAGGTGTTTTAATGTTTGGTATAGTCAGTATTAGTAAGGTGTTTTAATGTTTGGTATAGTCAGTATTAGTAATGTGTTCTTAATGTTTGGTATAGTCAGTATTAGTAAAGTGTTCTTAATGTTTGGTATAGTCAGTATTAGTAATGTGTTCTTAATGTTTGGTATAGTCAGTATTAGTAAAGTGTTCTTAATGTTTGGTATAGTCAGTATTAGTAATGTGTTCTTAATGTTTGGTATAGTCAGTATTAGTAAGGTGTTTTAATGTTTGGTATAGTCAGTATTAGTAAAGTGTTCTTAATGTTTGGTATAGTCAGTATTAGTAATGTGTTCTTAATGTTTGGTATAGTCAGTATTAGTAAGGTGTTTTAATGTTTGGTATAGTCAGTATTAGTAAGGTGTTCTTAATGTTTGGTATAGTCAGTATTAGTAAGGTGTTCTTAATGTTTGGTATAGTCAGTATTAGTAATGTGTTCTTAATGTTTGGTATAGTCAGTATTAGTAAGGTGTTTTAATGTTTGGTATAGTCAGTATTAGTAATGTGTTCTTAATGTTTGGTATAGTCAGTATTAGTAAGGTGTTTTAATGTTTGGTATAGTCAGTATTAGTAATGTGTTCTTAATGTTTGGTATAGTCAGTATTAGTAAGGTGTTCTTAATGTTTGGTATAGTCAGTATTAGTAAGGTGCTCTTAATGTTTGGTATAGTCAGTATTAGTAAGGTGTTTTAATGTTTGGTATAGTCAGTATTAGTAAGGTGTTCTTAATGTTTGGTATAGTCAGTATTAGTAAGGTGTTCTTAATGTTTGGTATAGTCAGTATTAGTAAGGTGCTCTTAATGTTTGGTATAGTCAGTATTAGTAAGGTGTTTTAATGTTTGGTATAGTCAGTATTAGTAAGGTGTTCTTAATGTTTGGTATAGTCAGTATTAGTAAGGTGTTCTTAATGTTTGGTATAGTCAGTATTAGTAATGTGTTCTTAATGTTTGGTATAGTCAGTATTAGTAAGGTGTTTTAATGTTTGGTATAGTCAGTATTAGTAAGGTGTTTTAATGTTTGGTGTAGTCAGTATTAGTAATGTGTTCTTAATGTTTGGTATAGTCAGTATTAGTAAGGTGTTTTAATGTTTGGTATAGTCAGTATTAGTAAGGTGTTCTTAATGTTTGGTATAGTCAGTATTAGTAAGGTGTTTTAATGTTTGGTATAGTCAGTATTAGTAATGTGTTCTTAATGTTTGGTATAGTCAGTATTAGTAAGGTGTTCTTAATGTTTGGTATAGTCAGTATTAGTAATGTGTTCTTAATGTTTGGTATAGTCAGTATTAGTAAGGTGTTCTTAATGTTTGGTATAGTCAGTATTAGTAAGGTGTTCTTAATGTTTGGTATAGTCAGTATTAGTAATGTGTTCTTAATGTTTGGTATAGTCAGTATTAGTAAGGTGTTCTTAATGTTTGGTATAGTCAGTATTAGTAATGTGTTCTTAATGTTTGGTATAGTCAGTATTAGTAAGGTGTTCTTAATGTTTGGTATAGTCAGTATTAGTAATGTGTTCTTAATGTTTGGTATAGTCAGTATTAGTAAGGTGTTCTTAATGTTTGGTATAGTCAGTATTAGTAAGGTGTTCTTAATGTTTGGTATAGTCAGTATTAGTAAAGTCTTCCTAATGTTTGCTATAGTCTTTGCAGCATACTTGTATAGTACAGACTTTTGCGCATTTTTGGATGGAGAAGTAGATGAATAGAGTACAGTATCTGGAGCTGAAGAGAGTACAGTATCTGGAGCTGAAGAGAGTACAGTATCTGGAGCTGAAGAGAGTACAGTATCTGGAGCTGAAGAGAGTACAGTATCTGGAGCTGAAGAGAGTACAGTATCTGGAGCTGAAGAGAGTACAGTATCTGGAGCTGAAGAGAGTACAGTATCTGTGTGTCTAGGAGTTGTTTGGACTGTGACTGTATCTGCAAACTGTATCAAATTGGCATCTGAGTCAAAGCATTAGCCTACACAATGCAAAGGGAGGGGGGGTCGCGTGTGTGTGTGTGACAGAGCGAGCGTGAGCGTGTGTGTGTAAGGCTGCTGACTGAGTTGAAAGAGAGGAAGTATGACTGAAAGCTGAACACAGGAAGTGGCTCTGACTCTGAGTAAAGCTATTTTAGCAGGAGAGGAGAGCTCTCTCTTGACAGCAGCTCTCTGAGGAGAGGAGGGTCTTCAATCTGCATCAGAGGACAGACTTTAGTGGGAGAGAGGAGCGAAGAAGAAGAAGCCCTGTGATGCTCACATGACAGTGTGACTGAGAGCCCTAGATGAGAGGTGAGGTTTTGACTTTCACAGGAGAGGACAAACTGAAGAGGGGGGAGAGAGAGAGAGAGGGAGAGAGAAACTGCTACTCAGCTCAGACTGTGTGACTGTGAGAGAGAGCCTAGATGAGAGGTTTTGTAGCTTTCACACTGCTGCCTCTCTCTCTCCCCCCCCGTCAGTTCATGACACAGCAAGTTGAGGAAGTGAAATACAGTAACATGGGGTTGGACTAAATGTGGAACTGTGACTTCTCTAATGTGTAAAGGGTGCTAGGAAGGGAACCAGATTAAGGAAGCTACCACCTATCGCTGTAACTGTGTAGCATTTCTTTGCCTGTTTTTTGGAAGAATGATTTCGAGAGCTACCTAAGAGAGTGAATTTGTTGTCACCTTTTTGGGCACAACTTCCGTGAGTAGATGTAATAACTGTTTAATATATTGTGGTAATCCATTTGATACATTCATACAATATATGATATGTTCCCATAGTCCTAGCTCAGCTCCTGCTCTTTCTCTTCTGACAGTTGAGATTTCTCCTCAGATTTCTCCTCGGTGTTGGTGTTCTGTTTGACAGCTGTTTAATGGAGGAAAAGGGAACCATTGTAGTGTGAATTTGACTTGCGACTTTATTTCCTGTCTTCCTGGGGAACATTGGTGTCTGCACTTTGCCAGAAATGCTGTTGATGTTGGCAGAACTGTCTTTAAAGGCAGGCCCTTTATCTCCTTCCCCAGAGTCAGTTAATGTATGTAGTTCTGTCCTTGAGCTGTTCTGTTGTCTAATGATGTTCTGTATTATGTCATTCTGAATTATGTTTCATGTTCTGTGTGGACCCCAGGAAGAGTAGCTGCTGCTTTTGCAACAGCTAACGGGGATCCTAATAAAATACCAAGATGAACTTGTGGAGACCATTTTTATGTCTCTGCGTTCAGTTGGAAGGAAGCTGCTAACTTGCAATTGCTTCTGATTTTATTAGGATCCCCATTAGCCGACGCCAATGGTGACAGCTAGTCTTCCTGGGGTCTGACATAAAATGACAAAGACATTACAGACAAAAATACTTTACAATTTAAAACATTAACATAGTTTTCTATATGGAAAAATTCACTACGACTAAAGACAAATGTATACATTGTAAACAATACAACTAAAGAATAATTGTGTGTGTGTGTGTGGTGTGTGTGTGTGTGTGTGTGTGTGTGTGTGCATATGCGGATCTATCAGTTACACGTCAGTACATACACACACATTTGGTCACATGGGGTAGAGGCGTTGCTTTATTTGTTTTTTGAAAGCAGGTTTGCTGTTCACTTGCTCTGTGAGATGGAAGGGGGATCCAGGCACTCATGTCTATGTACAATACTGTATGTTTTCATGAATTTGTTCTGGACCTGGGAACTGTGAAGTGCAATGACTGGAAGTCAATGGGAACAGCTATCATGCTTGCGAAACTACCTTTACTTCCTTCATACTCGACGCAGAAACATAAAAATGGTATCCACGAGTTCATCTGACTCTTGGGAAGAAATCCCAAACTATCCCTGTTTTCAATCGTTAGACCAGTGGTCACCAACCGGTCAATCGCGATCTCCAAGGCATTCCTAGTTGATCACCAAACATTTCTGTAAAAAAATCAACAACGATAAAGCCCTGCGTTCCTATTTTTATTTGTATTCGTTTTGCGCTGTTGTCATTAGGTGTACTTGATTCATCAGCCCTAGCACCAGGATGATGAATCAAGTGCACCTTGATTGCCTCCCATTTTGAACCATTTCATGTGTCTGAAGGTAGAACTCTGCCTACCTGGCAGGCCCAGAGAGAAAATCAAGTGCACCTTTTGGCCTACTGCTGGCCAATCAGATAGCTCAGATCACCGTGTCTATACAGCGTCCTCGAGCCATAGACACTTTGTTCAACACTTTTATAAGCCATAAAATGCGTCTTCTCCCTACTTCCACTCAAGCTACAACCAGCACTGAAGCTGCAATGAATGAATATAGCAAGTGTTTCCATAAGCTTGTGTTATTATTAGTGGCTTGTCTATCTTTTCATATCGAGGGATATTTTACTTTCTCTGGTCGTTGGAGTAACAACAGGAACTGGTGCAGGAGGCAGAAATAATGAGACTCAGAGCTGCAATATGTCACTTTTTAGGTGACCTGACCAAATTCACATAGAAATGGTTTATATAGATCTGTCATTCTCATTGAAAGCAAGTCTAAGAAGCGGTAGATCTATTCTATGTGCTCTATTTCTATACTTCACGTTCTTAAGTTTCGTTTTTTTTTTTTGTCTTACTTTCGGTTTTGTACACCAGCTTCAAACAGCTGAAAATACAATCTTTTTGTTTATGGAAAATATATTTCACAGCGGTTTAGATGCTGATTCTCTACACTATACTTGCTTGTTTTGTCACAAACTGAAAGAACTATTAGAATTTTAACAACCAGGAAATGGCAGTGTGATTTCTGCATAGTTGATCTTTAAGTTTCGTCATCAGCAGGAAGCCTGCCTTTTCTCAGAGGAGAGAGGGTGAGTCAGGTGAGAGGCAGCCTTACTGCAGCTCCCTCAGACTGACCATCAGATGCAGGCCATCAGTCCAGTAAAAAAAAGGAAGTAAATGATTACGCTCACTCAGCTGTGCCTCACAAGTAATACAACACATGATCTATTACCAGTGTGGTCGTATACAGTACCTCAAATGTTGAAATAGAATTTCTAAATGGAAGAACAACATTGGTAGGGCAAATCAAGCATAGCCAATATGCAGTGATAATGTATTGGGCCTATAGCCTACTGAACAAAACCTCATTGCTACAGAACTGTTTTTAACTGCTTCGTGTTGCATAGGCTTATGTTTTTGAAGTTATGTTTAAGAAAAAATCAGAGCGGTAGATCTCTGAGCGGTAGATCTCTGAGCGGTAGATCCCTGAGCGGTAGATCTCTGAGCGGTAGATCTCTGAGCGGTAGATCTCTGAGCGGTAGATCTCTGAGCGGTAGATCTCTGGGCGGTAGATCTCCGGGCGGTAGATCTCGGCTTGCATTTTGACTCAAAGTGATCTTGAGGTTGATGACCTCTACCTTAGACTAATTACCTCAGTGTGGAAGTTGTGGGAAGTGGACTTCCTCTTCCCTTATTCTAGGAACGTCTGGTAATGTACTAGAGGGTTTTATTTAAAGTCTCCCCTGTGTGGGTCAGTATTGCCACATAACTCTACTCTAGCTAACGTCCCATACAGGATGTTAGCTTAGCTACTCAGCACGGTTTCTCTCTGCCCAGACACACACACACACATACACATGCCAAATGCGCACACACACATGCATGCACAAACACACACACTCGCACACAGACACGCACACACACGGCCACACACACACACACACTCGAACACACACACACACTCGAACACACGCACACACTCGAACACACACACACTCGAACACATGCACACACTGGAACACACACCCTCCTGTATTATACTGTCCAGTTCTGTGAGAGAAGCATCCAGCCTTCTACCTAATCCCACCCACATCCCTTTTAGGTACAACAGGGCCCGGGGGGGTGAGGGAGTCAGGGGTTTGGGATGTTTTTGGCAATGCCACCGGATGTCCTCTACTCTGCACTGCCACTATGGTCTCTCTCTCCGGTATTGCTGTTCCTTTAACAACTGTTGTCATAAAAGTTTTGAGAATACTTTTGCTGAATTGAAGTAGAACCATAATGGCATGTGTGAACAGTGGTGTTGTCTCTAGTCAGTTTATTCACCTCTGTAACTGCTAGCGTGGTGTTGTCTCCAGTCAGTTTATTCACCTCTGTAACTGCTAGCGTGGTGTTGTCTCCAGTCAGTTTATTCACCTCTGTAACTGCTAGCCGTGGTGTTGTCTCCAGTCAGTTTATTCACCTCTGTAACTGCTAGCCGTGGTGTTGTCTCCAGTCAGTTTATTCACCTCTGTAACTGCTAGCCGTGGTGTTGTCTCCAGTCAGTTTATTCACCTCTGTAACTGCTAGCGGTGGTGTGTGTGTTTTTACTAAGTGTCTCTGCTGTTAACCCTGATGAGGTACCTCGGCGCGGGGGGTTGTCGGGAGGATCAAAGAGCAGCAGCCATTTTAACAGCGTCTAAACTGAAGCATGTGTGTCCTACTTGTGCTACTTCAAAGTGTCCACAGTCCCACAGGAGGAGTCATGTCTCGCTAGCAGCAGCCCAACCCAACCCTGACCAGGCTCCAACCCAACCCTGACCAGGCTCTAGCCCAACCCCAACCCAACCCTGACCAGGCTCCAGCCCAACCCCAACCCAACCCTGACCAGGCTCTAGTCCAACCCAACCCTGACCAGGCTCCAGCCCAACCCCAACCCAACCCTGACCAGGCTCCAGCCCAACCCCAACCCAACCCTGACCAGGCTCCAGCCCAACCCCAACCCAACCCTGACCAGGCTCCAGCCCAACCCCAACCCAACCCTGACCAGGCTCCAGCCCAACCCCAACCCAACCCTGACCAGGCTCCAGCCCAACCCCAACCCAACCCTGACCAGGCTCCAGCTCAACCCCAACCCAACCCTGACCAGGCTCCAGTCCAACCCCAACCCAACCCTGACCAGGCTCCAGCCCAACCCCAACCCAACCCTGACCAGGCTCCAGTCCAACCCCAACCCAACCCTGACCAGGCTCTAGTCCAACCCAACCCTGACCAGGCTCCAGTCCAACCCAACCCTGACCAGGCTCCAGTCCAACCCCAACCCTGACCAGGCTCCAGTCCAACCCCAACCCTGACCAGGCTCCAGTCCAACCCCAACCCAACCCTGACCAGGCTCCAGTCCAACCCCAACCCAACCCTGACCAGGCTCCAGTCCAACCCAACCCTGACCAGGCTCCAGTCCAACCCCAACCCAACCCTGACCAGGCTCCAGTCCAACCCCAACCCAACCCTGACCAGGCTCCAGTCCAACCCAACTCTGACCAGGCTCCAGTCCAACCCCAACCCAACCCTGACCAGGCTCCAGTCCAACCCAACTCTGACCAGGCTCCAGTCCAACCCCAACCCAACCCTGACCAGGCTCCAGTCCAAACCCAACCCTGACCAGGCTCCAGTCCAACCCTGACCAGGCTCCAGTCCAACCCTGACCAGGCTCCAGTCCAACCCCAACCCTGACCAGGCTCCAGTCCAACCCCAACCCAACCCTGACCAGGCTCCAGCCCAACCCCAACCCCAACCCAACCCTGACCAGGCTCCAGTCCAACCCCAACCCAACCCTGACCAGGCTCCAGCCCAACCCAACCCTGACCAGGCTCCAGCCCAACCCAACCCTGACCAGGCTCCAGCCAAACCCAACCCAACCCTGACCAGGCTCCAGTCCAACCCAACCTTGACCAGGCTCCAGTCCAACCCCAACCCAACCCTGACCAGGCTCTAGTCCAACCCAACCCTGACCAGGCTCTAGTCCAACCCAACCCTGACCAGGCTCCAGTCCAACCCCAACCCTGACCAGGCTCCAGTCCAACCCCAACCCAACCCTGACCAGGCTCCAGTCCAACCCAACCCTGACCAGGCTCCAGTCCAACCCCAACCCAACCCTGACCAGGCTCCAGTCCAACCCAACTCTGACCAGGCTCCAGTCCAACCCCAACCCAACCCTGACCAGGCTCCAGTCCATCCCATCCCCAACCCTGACTAGGCTCTAGTCCAACCCAACCCTGACTAGGCTCTAGTCCAACCCAACCCTGACTAGGCTCTAGTCCAACCCAACCCTGACTAGGCTCTAGTCCAACCCAACCCTGACTAGGCTCTAGTCCAACCCAACCCTGACCAGGCTCCAGTCCAACCCCAACCCAACCCTGACCAGGCTCCAGTCCAACCCTGACCAGGCTCCAGTCCAACCCTGACCAGGCTCCAGTCCAACCCTGACCAGGCTCCAGTCCAACCCCAACCCAACCCTGACCAGGCTCCAGTCCAACCCTGACCAGGCTCCAGTCCAACCCCAACCCTGACCAGGCTCCAGCCCAACCCCAACCCAACCCTGACCAGGCTCCAGCCCAACCCAACCCTGACCATGCTCCAGTCCAACCCAACCCTGACCAGGCTCCAGTCCAACCCAACCCTGACCAGGCTCCAGTCCAACCCAACCCTGACCAGGCTCCAGTCCAACCCAACCCTGACCAGGCTCCAGTCCAACCCCAACCCTGACCAGGCTCCAGTCCAACCCCAACCCTGACCAGGCTCCAGTCCAACCCCAACCCTGACCAGGCTCCAGTCCAACCCCAACCCTGACCAGGCTCCAGTCCAACCCAACCCTGACCAGGCTCCAGTCCAACCCAACCCTGACCAGGCTCCAGTCCAACCCCAAACCAACCCTGACCAGGCTCCAGTCCAACCCCAACCCAACCCTGACCAGGCTCCAGTCCAACCCAACCCAACCCTGACCAGGCTCCAGTCCAACCCAACCCTGACCAGGCTCCAGTCCAACCCAACCCTGACCAGGCTCCAGTCCAACCCCAAACCAACCCTGACCAGGCTCCAGTCCAACCCCAACCCAACCCTGACCAGGCTCCAGTCCAACCCAACCCAACCCTGACCAGGCTCCAGTCCAACCCAACCCAACCCTGACCAGGCTCCAGTCCAACCCAACCCAACCCTGACCAGGCTCCAGCCCAACCCCAACCCCAACCCAACCCTGACCAGGCTCCAGTCCAATCCCAACCCAACCCTGACCAGGCTCCAACCCAACCCAACCCAACCCTGACCAGGCTCCAGCCCAACCCCAACCCAACCCTGACCAGGCTCCAGTCCAACCCAACCCTGACCAGGCTCCAGTCCAACCCAACCCTGACCAGGCTCCACTCCAACCCAACCCTGACCAGGCTCCAGTCCAACCCAACCCAACCCTGACCAGGCTCCAGTCCAACCCAACCCAACCCTGACCAGGCTCCAGTCCAACCCCAACCCAACCCTGACCAGGCTCCAGTCCAACCCCAACCCTGACCAGGCTCCAGTCCAATCCAACCCAACCCTGACCAGGCTCCAGTCCAACCCAACCCAACCCTGACCAGGCTCCAGTCCAACCCAACCCAACCCTGACCAGGCTCCAGTCCAACCCAACCCAACCCTGACCAGGCTCCAGTCCAACCCCAACCCTGGACGCAATGTTTACTCTCTAGACAGTGTATGTCTCTCTGGGTCAACCCCTTCAGCAGGAGAAACCTTAGCCTGGATTCCCTCTGAAGATGTCTCAGCAGGAGAAACCTTAGCCTGGATTCCCTCTGAAGATGTCTCAGCAGGAGAAACCTTAGTCTGGATTCCCTCTGAAGATGTCTCAGCAGGAGAAACCTTAGTCTGGATTCCCTCTGAAGATGTCTCAGCAGGAGAAACCTTAGTCTGGATTCCCTCAGAAGATCTCTCAGCAGGAGAAACCTTAGCCTGGATTCCCTCTGAAGATGTCTCAGCAGGAGAAACCTTAGCCTGGATTCCCTCTGAAGATGTCTCAGCAGGAGAAACCTTAGTCTGGATTCCCTCTGAAGATGTCTCAGCAGGAGAAACCTTAGTCTGGATTCCCTCTGAAGATGTCTCAGCAGGAGAAACCTTAGTCTGGATTCCCTCAGAAGATCTCTCAGCAGGAGAAACCTTAGCCTGGATTCCCTCTGAAGATGTCTCAGCAGGAGAAACCTTAGCCTGGATTCCCTCTGAAGATGTCTCAGCAGGAGAAACCTTAGCCTGGATTCCCTCTGAAGATGTCTCAGCAGGAGAAACCTTAGTCTGGATTCCCTCTGAAGATGTCTCAGCAGGAGAAACCTTAGCCTGGATTCCCTCAGAAGATCTCTCAGCAGGAGAAACCTTAGCCTGGATTCCCTCTGAAGATGTCTCAGCAGGAGAAACCTTAGCCTGGATTCCCTCTGAAGATGTCTCAGCAGGAGAAACCTTAGTCTGGATTCCCTCAGAAGATCTCTCAGCAGGAGAAACCTTAGCCTGGATTCCCTCTGAAGATGTCTCAGCAGGAGAAACCTTAGCCTGGATTCCCTCTGAAGATGTCTCAGCAGGAGAAACCTTAGCCTGGATTCCCTCTGAAGATGTCTCAGCAGGAGAAACCTTAGCCTGGATTCCCTCTGAAGATGTCTCAGCAGGAGAAACCTTAGCCTGGATTCCCTCTGAAGATCTCTCAGCAGGAGAAACCTTATACATGTAGATATGGTTAAAGTGACTGCATATATGATGAACAGAGAGCAGCAGTAGCGTAAAGAGGGGTTGGCGGTTTTCCAGGCTAGTAGAAACCAGGGCTGCAGGGTAGAGTCCACCAGAATGAAAACAGAGTAGTCCGGTCCAGTAGTTGTTCACACAACCCTGTTGTTGTTTACATAGTCATTATAGTTCCAGAGAAACAACATGTAAACAAACATGGGGTTGTGACTGTGAGAACGGCTGAGTAGCCAGCAGTAGCCATGTGGTTCTCTGTACAGCTGAATCATCTGCCTTTCCTTTTGCCTGGAGCAGATTCTCTGGGGTTTTTTCTCTCTCGCTCACTTCTCTCTCTCGCGCTCTCTCTCTCGCGCTCTCTCTCTCTCTCTCTCGCTCTCTCTCTCTCTCTCTCGGTCTCTCTCTCGCTCACTTCTCTCTCTTGGTCTCTCTCTCGCTCTCTCTCTCTCTCTCTCTCTCTCGGTCTCTCTCTCGGTCTCTCTCTCGCTCTGTGTGTGTGATCTCTGCTTCATTCTTGTAAATCCCTGGTAATGCCCTTTTAAGAGCAGGCCAGGCCCACTAGGGATGACGTGGTGCGTCATCCATGGTCTCAGGCCACGTATCTTCTTCCAGTCTCATGGCTCTCTGCTTGTGGCACTGATATCAATGTCTCCATTGTAGGAAGCTATTTTCAGTGTAACAGGGTCTAGGTCTGCTGGTTCAGTACCACTACGTCTTGGCTGGTTCAGTGTAACCGGGTCTAGGTCTGCTGGTTCAGTACCACTACGTCTTGGCTGGTTCAGTGTAACCGGGTCTAGGTCTGCTGGTTCAGTACCACTACGTCTTGGCTGGTTCAGTGTAACAGGGTCTCGGTCTGCTGGTTCAGTACCACTACGTCTTGGCTGGTTCAGTGTAACAGGGTCTAGGTCTGCTGGTTCAGTACCACTATGTCTTGGCTGGTTCAGTGTAACCGGGTCTAGGTCTGCTGGTTCAGTGTGACCGGGTCTAGGTCTGCTGGTTCAGTACCACTACGTCTTGGCTGGTTCAATGTAACCGGGTCTAGGTCTGCTGGTTCAGTACCACTACGTCTTGGCTGGTTCAGTGTAACAGGGTTGAGGTCTGCTGGTTCAGTACCACTACGTCTTGGCTGGTTCAGTGTAACAGGGTCTAGGTCTGCTGGTTCAGTACCACTACGTCTTGGCTGGTTCAGTGTAACCGGGTCTAGGTCTGCTGGTTCAGTGTGACCGGGTCTAGGTCTGCTGGTTCAGTACTACTACGTCTTGGCTGGTTCAATGTAACCGGGTCTAGGTCTGCTGGTTCAGTACCACTACATCTTGGCTGGTTCAGTGTAACAGGGTCTAGGTCTGCTGGTTCAGTATCACTACGTCTTGGCTGGTTCAGTGTAACCGGGTCTAGGTCTGCTGGTTCAGTGTGACCGGGTCTAGGTCTGCTGGTTCAGTACCACTACGTCTTGGCTGGTTCAATGTAACCGGGTCTAGGTCTGCTGGTTCAGTACCACTACGTCTTGGCTGGTTCAGTGTAACCGGGTCGAGGTCTGCTGGTTCAGTACCACTACGTCTTGGCTGGTTCAGTGTAACCGGGTCTAGGTCTGCTGGTTCAGTACCACTATGTGCAGTTGTAGGCTCCGACAAAGTTCTGTTAGTGTCAGATTTTTTGGGCCTTTGTCGTGTAGTGTGGCTTGTGTTACGAGACGGTCCCGGTGATTGACCAATAGGAACACAGGCTGCAATGAGTTTGCATATTATTGTGAATAGCCAGATTAATATAATGGGTTCTATTTAAACGCATACATGCTGTGCAAGAACAATTTCCCTAATAACCTTGTTTAGGCTACATTCATCTGAAATCAGGCTGCCTGATGGGATTTTGATAAATGCACAAAATCGCCAGTCCAAATAAACGTTCTACCATGTTATTGTTATTTTGGGGAAGCCTATTTGCATATACATATTTGAATAGGTATATTTTGGGGCGGCAGGTAGCCTAGTGGTTAGAGCCTAGTGGTTAGAGCGTTGGGCCATTAACCAAAAGGTTGCTAGATCGAATCCCCGAGCTGACAAGGTAAAAATCTGTCATTCTGCCCCTGAACAGGGCAGGTTGGCTTGAGAGGCCCCGGTAGGCCATCATTGTAAATAAGAATTTGTTCTTAACTGACTTGCCTAGTTAAATAAAGGTTAAATAAAAAATAAATTAAAAAAAAAAAAAATATATATATATATATATATATATATATATTTTTTTTTAACGTTTATATATATATATATACGTTTATGTGACCTATTTTAAGATGCATACTTTCAGTTTTTCCGAACTCACTTTATTTGCTCATAAGCATAGAGAGAGGCTAGCACTGCTGGTGCTGTCACAGGTCAGATCAACCACACCCCCGTGGTTAACGGGCCTAGGTCTGCTGATGTCGCCTCTCAAGCCAATCGCACAATGTGACGACAGAAGCAAATCAATCTGGCCAGGTTGACATTAAGATTTTAATTCGGTAACATCGCACGTAATAATTGTAAAAGACTGAATCCAACGTAAAGTCTGCAGAGGCCTTTAGATGTTGTTGAACACTTCTCCATAAAGCCATGTCGTCAGTTTCAAAATCGTCATTGAAACTAATATGGGTCATTTTCAGTTCATGAAATACTTTTCAGACATCTCATATCCTTCCTTTATTGACTGAACATTGTTATAGATGGAATCTCCCCTCAACCCTGAAACAACAATGTCATACTGATCCAGCTGAGGGTCAAGTGTCTCTGGGCAGAACAGTTTCAGCATCCCAACCATCACTGGAATGGAACACTGGAATGGAACACTGGAATGGAACACTGGAATGCAGTGGTTTAGAGGACAGGTGTTGGTATCATGTTGTCATCACAAGGACAGGGTCAGCTGTTCTGGCTCCCGCAGTGTCCCGCTGGCTTACAGAGAGCTGGAGAGGAGAGATGGGCCTCCACTACTGCTCTCTGTTCCTATCAGAGGGTGTTGAAGTCATCAAGAGGTGGGCTGAGAGATTAGGGGGGGACGTTCCACCTCAAAAAGCACAAGAGAGAGGATTTCAACCCCCATCATCTCAGATTGTTCTGAAATCTGTTAGAAACAGATAAGACTAGCATTCCAGCAACATTATATTATTTAAATATCATTTGATCTCTGAGAAATTAAGCTAATTGATTGCATCCAAATTGGCCATTTTTTAAATGTAGTACCTAACATCCGATTTGGACCAAACCTTTTTTTCTAACAATAAGTAAGACATGAGGAATCCAAAGAAATGGTCAAAGACCCCCCCCCCCCCCCCCCCACACACTCACACACTCACACACCTCCCATGCCAATCCCAACCCAACAACTAGTATACAATATCAGTACGTTTGACAAGTAGTATGACTCTGTGGCTCTGACTATTTGTTTATTCATCCTATGTAATGTATTCTCAGGGAATTTGGTGATTTCCCCCCCCCCCGCCTTAGAAAGAGAGAGAGATAACGAGGTGCTGCCTTAGAAAGAGAGAGAGATAACGAGGTGCTGCCTTAGAAAGAGAGAGAGCGGTAGCGAGGTGCTGCCTTAGAGAGAGAGAGCGATTGCGAGGTGCTGCCTTAGAGAGAGAGCGGTAGCGAGGTGCTGCCTTAGAGAGAGAGAGCGATTGCGAGGTGCTGCCTTAGAGAGAGAGCGGTAGCGAGGTGCTGCCTTAGAGAGAGAGAGCGATTGCGAGGTGCTGCCTTAGAGAGAGAGAGCGATTGCAAGGTGCTGCCTTAGAAAGATAGCAATGTACTTTAGTAGAGAGAGGGGGATGTAGAGAGATTTTGTGAGATAGAAGGGTGCTGCTTTAGAGAGATGGAGAGAGAGGGGATGTAAAGACAGGATGGCTGTGGGTTGGGTCTCTTACGTGTCAGGTCTTCCTGTTGACCACATTGACAGGAAGATAGAGGCCTCTGCAGCTGAAACTGTCACCTCTCTCTCTCGTTGACTGGTAACTAATGCAAATCACATGTATATGGACTGGGCTAGTCTATTACTATTGCCAATCACATGCATACTGGGCTAGTCTATTACTAATGTAAATCACATGCATACTGGGCTAGTCTATTACTAATGTAAATCACATGCATACTGGGCTAGTCTTTAACTAATGTAAATCACATACATACTGGGCTAGTCTATAACTAATGTAAATCACATGTATATGGACTGGGCTAGTCTATTACTAATGTAAATCACATGCATACTGGGCTAGTCTATTATTAATGTAAATCACATGCATACTGGGCTAATGTAAATCACATGCATACTGGGCTAGTCTGTAACTAATGTAAATCACATATGGACTGGGCTAATCTATAACAGGGATGGGGAACTGGCGGGGCCCCCCTTTTGAAGGCCCTCGGACACAATCAATTGAAGTTAATTCATTAGGCCCTCATCTATGGATTTCACATGACTGGGCAGGGGTGCAGCCATGGGTGGGCCTTGGAGGGCATAGGCCTCTCCACTGGGGAGCCAGGCCCAGCCAATCAGAATGAGTTTTCCCCAAAAATGTAGCTTTATTACAGACAGAAATATTCCTCAGACCCGAAAACTGCACAATTTAAAGTGGCCTTTTATTGTCCCCAGCACAAGGTGCACCTGTGTAATGATCATGCTGTTTAATCAGCTTCTTGATATGCCACACCTTTCAGGTGGATGGATTATCTTCGTAAAGGATAAATGCTCACTAACAGGGATGTAAACAAATTTGCACACAACATTTGAGAGAAATAAGCTTTTTGTGCATAAAGAACATTTCTGGGATTTTATTATTTCACCTCATGAAACATGGGACCAACACTTTACATGCTGCGTTTTATATTTTAGTTCAGTATATATACTGAACTAAAATATAAACGTCTGAGTGGACTAGTCTGTCTGAGTGGACTAGTCTGTCTGAGTGGACTAGTCTGTCTGAGTGGACTAGTCTGTCTGAGTGGACTAGTCCGTTGTGGAGGAAATGGCACACCACTATCACCAGTAGTACATTTAGCCTACCGTTAATTCCCATCATTTCTAATCTACAATGTTTGTTTGATTACGGTAATGCATTCAATATATTATTATTACAGTCTTACCATTGTCATTGTTGGAGTGGACACGTTGTTTGCAGAGCAACAACCTAGGCTACACTTGTGATAAAAAAACGTTTTGGTTTATTTCATTCCATTTATGAGTTGTCAATTTATTCATTGTCTTTTGTTTGGAGTGCTCCTGTCAATGTTGAGTAAGGACATGCACCTAGCCTGTTTGAAAAATATTCCCAGCTCTCTTTCGATAACGACTCAGCATAAAAGGGGAAAATTTGTAATGCTCTGATCCAGTGGAAACGTCAAAAAATAGGCCTACCTGATTACTTCTTATCCCTTGCGCAAAATAGCCTATAGCTCTGTCTGTCTGTCTGGAGCTCACCAGCATGGGAAACTCTTAAGGGCCCAGAATATTTTATACAATGTTGCAAGTTTGCTAGCACAAGCTTTGGGCTGGACCCAGTTGATAGTTATACAATGTTTGTTACAGACAGTCCATGCAGAGCCAATGTGATTGATAGGATATCTGTTTTCATCAGGATATGTTCTACCTGCAGGCTGTAGTGTAGTTGTTGGCTTTATGTAGGCTGTTTTTACATATTACCAATGGCAATAGAAGTTACATTTAAAATTGTATCATTTTCATTTAGATATCATTTTGATTAACCACTGCATTTATTTTGAGATATGAAGACTTTATTATAAATTAAATGAAACTGTTCCACGAAAAATGTGCATATGAAAATCTGAATGGATCAGTAGAAATGGTACGATAACTTGGTAACACTCCAAATGGAAAAGGTTACCGGCCGCTGGTGTAGCCTCTTACCGGTAACTACAGGAGATTAACGGCAGAATCTGAGAAGGCCAGCAGCAGCAGCAGGAAGAGGAGGATCAGGAACAGTTTTGTTTCTTCTTCTGGTTAGGCTATATTGATCTCTAACTCCCTCTTGAGTAATTTGTGTGACTTCATTTTTAATCACAGTGCTTAAAGCATCAGACAAGCTCTGTGGCCTACATATAGTTGATTTTATTCAAACATAGGGTGTATCTACAGTTAAAGTCGGAAGTTTACATACACCTTAGCCAAATACACTTAAACTCAATTTTTCACAATTCCTGACATTTAATACTAGTAACAATTCCCTGTCTTAGGTCAGTTAGGATCATCACTTTATTTTAAGAATGTGAAATGTCAGAATAATAGAGTGATTTATTTCAGCTTTCATTTCTTTCATCACATTCCCAGTGGGTCAGAAGTTTACATAAACTCAATTAGTATTTGGTAGCATTGCCTTTAAATTGTTTAACTTGGGTCAAACGTTTCGGGTAGCCTTCCACAAGCTTCCCACAATAAGTTGGGTGAATTTTGGCCCATTCCTCCTGACAGAACTGGTGTAACTGAGTCAGGTTTGTAGGCCTCTTTGCTCACACACGCTTTTTCAGTTCTGCCTACACATTTTCTATGGGATTGAGGTCAGGGCTTTGTGATGGCCACTCCAATACCTTGACTTTGTTGTCCTTAAGCCATTTTTCCACAACTTTGGAAGTATGCTTTGTGTCATTGTCCATTTGGAAGACCCATTTGTGACCAAGCTTTAACTTCCTGAATGATGTCTTGAGATGTTGCTTCAATATATTTACATAATTTTCTTTCCTCATGATGCCATCTATTTTGTGAAGTGCACCAGTCCCACCCGCAGCAAAGCACCCCCACAACATGATGCTGCCACCACCGTGCTTCATGGTTGGGATGGTGTTTTTCGGCTTGCAAGCCTCCCCCTTTTTCCTCCAAACATAACGATGATCATTATGGCCAAACAGTTCTATTTTTGTTTCATCAGACCAGAGGACATTTCTCCAAAAAGTACGATCTCTGTCCCCATGTGCAGTTTCAAACTGTAGTCTGGCTTTTTTATGGTGGTTTTGGAGCAGTGGCTTCTTCCTTGCTGAGTGGCCTTTCAGGTTATGACAATATAGGACTCGTTTTACTGTGGAAATAGATACTTTTGTACCTGTTTTCTCCAGCATCTTCACAATGTCCTTTGCTGTTGTTCTGGGATTGATTTGCACTTTTCACACCAAAGTACGTTCGTCTCTAGGAGACAGAACGTGTCTCCTTCCTAGAGCGGTATGATGGCTGCGTGGTCCTATGGTGTTTTATACTTGCGTACTATTGTTTGTACAGATGAACGTGGTACCTTCAGGCGTTTGGAAATTGCTCCCAAGGATGAACCAGACTTGTGGAGGTCTACAATTATTTTCTGAGGTCTTGGCTGATTTCTTTTGATTTTCCCATGATGTCAAGCAAAGAGGCACTGAGTTTGAAGGTAGGCCTTGAAATACATCCACAGGTACACTTCCAATTGACTCAAATAATGTCAATTAGCCTATCAGAAGCTTCTAAAGCCATGACATCATTTTCTGGAATTTTCCAAGCTGTTTAAAGGCACAGTCAACTTAGTGTATGTAAAATTCTGACCCACTGGAATTGTGATTAAGTGAAATAATCTGTCTGTAAACAATTGTTGAAAAAATTACTTGTGCCATGCACAAAGTAGATGTCCTAACCGACTTGCCAAAACTATAGTTTGTTAACAAGATATTTGGGGAGTGGTTGAAGAACAAGTTTTAATGACTTCAACCTAAGTGTATGTAAACTTCCGACTTCAACTGTATATATGGGAAAATAGACGTTTTTAAATTTTTGACCAATCAAAAGTACAGACGACTCTCAGTCGACCAAGATTTTGTTTAGTCGGGGACATCCCTAGATTGGATGATGGTTGTCATCTGTCTGCTGTACCAGGAAGTGTTTCTTGATCAATGTGATTGTTTCCCTTGTGGTTTTATAGCTCTTGTACTTTGCAAGTTATTTCAATACATCCTGTTATTTCTGTGCAAGGACAATATTATGTGTCTGCAGTCACACGGCTTGCTCTAAGGACTGTGGTGAAAGCCCGCTGGGTAAAAACTGGTTGAATCAATCATTAAAAAAAAAAAAAAAAAAGTATTGTGATGACATTGAATCAAAGTGGAAAACTGTTTGGATTTGAAAAAAGACGTCTGTGCCCAGTTGGAGAGGGGGGGTGTGTGTGTGTGGTGTGTGTGTGTGTGTGTGTGTGTGTGTGTGTGTGTGTGTGTGTGTGTGTGTGTGTGTGTGTGTGTGTGTGTGTGTGTGTGTGTGTGTGTTTTCCCATGTCTCTGAAGGTTTGTTGCGGTCCAGCCTGGTTATGTGTATAGCATCTGTTAGCCTACTGTTTGTGTGGATATTTAGGAAGTATTTGATTTAATGGATTTTGTGTATTCTCTCCATCAGGGGTGAAGCTGTAGAAGAATAGCTGAAGAGAGAGAGAGAAGATGCCTCCTCCCCCACCACCCCCTGCCCCTCCCCCACCCCCAACCTTCGCTGTGGTAAGCACGCCAAAGACGTCCTAGGGATATTGAAACTACTAATATGAGTTAACATGACAATGGAACATTCTGACTAAATAATAACATTCAATTTAGATGTAATCTTAGCTGAAGACAGCATCACCTTCTGTCATAACTTCTCATCACCTTCTGTCATGAGTGATTGAACCTTCTGTCATGAGTGATTGAAGGGAAATTTCTTAGGTCAGTACAGTTTTGACCTTGTTCAATAGGGACACCTTGTGGTAGTGGAAGGAAGCGTTTTCCAGCATGGCAATGTGATTGTGCATGTTGTAGTCCTAGGTAATACTATATAATTTCCTATATTACTTAACTGGCTTCTTTGTTTGTGTTTATGTTGTCAACATTCGCAGGCAAATACACAGAAGCCATCACTCAGCAAGAATGAAGCGCAAGGAAGAAACGCCTTACTGTCTGATATCGGCAAAGGTGCTCGTCTGAAGAAGGCTGTCACCAATGACAGGAGTCAACCCATCATTGACAGTGAGTAAACATTTCTCTGATGGTGTGTATTCTAAAGGCTTTACTCAGAATGTACTCATCCTCAGTTTAACAATTAGGAAATATGGAAGCTACTTGAAACCTACAAAGGCCTTCTGCAGATAATTAGATTTCAAAGGCTATGGTCTTGTGCCGGAGGAAAAGATATTGAATACCTTTCTTCACAGAACCCAAAGGTGGCGGTGGAGGAGGAGGAGGAGGAGGAGGAGGAGGTGGAGGAGGAGGAGGAGGAGGAGGAGGAGGAGGAGGTCCAGTACTAGGAGGTCTCTTTGCAGGAGGCATGCCCAAGCTTCGGTCCTCAGGAGGGAACAGCAACGGTAATAATCCATCATGTGTATAATAAGAAGCTGTAATGTACTGCAGCAGCCTCTTGAGGTTGTATTAATATGGTTTGTAGCCGTGTTTGAGATGAGCCATGATAACTATCTTGAACAAGTGTAATATGTTGCTATATGTAAACTGTACTGCGCCACCTTTTTATACACGAGGGGAGGTCCTCGGGACAAGTCAATTACAGGTCTGTCAGAGTTGACCAAAGTGCCAAGGTTTATTACATAACAAAACAATGATACAATTCATGATCCCAGAGACACACTGGCTCGGAGGGGGTCGGCAGGGGTCCCCCCCCCCCCCAAAAAAAGTAACTCAGTCCAACTTTAAACGTACTCTTGAAAGTTGTAATCGTGGAATGCACAAGGCACAATTTCAAAATTGGGTAGTGCATCATCAGTTGCTCTCATCATCTTAGTATTGCAGACCTTAGGGAGTGAAGTTCCCCAGTGCTGGAAGGGGGGCCCCGAGTGAAAGAGTTTGGGAACCCCTGGTATAGAAGACATACATTATGGATAGCAGCAGGGCAAGAAATAATGCCAAGACTTGCATGTAAAACACTTTACATAAAGTATATTCACACTCTTTGTAAGATGATAGCACACTGGTGACTAAACACTCTTTGTAAGATGACACTGGTGACTAAACACTCTTTGTAAGATGATAACACACTGGTGACTAAACACTCTTTGTAAGATGATAACACACTGGTGACTAAACACTCTTTGTAAGATGATAACACACTGGTGACAAAACACTCTTTGTAAGATAACACTGGTGATTAAACACTCTTTGTAAGATGATAACACACTGGTGATTAAACACTCTTTGTAAGATAACACTGGTGATTAAACACTCTTTGTAAGATGATAACACACTGGTGACTAAACACTCTTTGTAAGATAACACTGGTGATTAAACACTCTTTGTAAGATAACACTGGTGATTAAACACTCTTTGTAAGATAACACTGGTGACTAAACACTCTTTGTAAGATGATAACACACTGGTGACTAAACACTCTTTGTAAGATGATAACACACTGGTGACTAAACACTCTTTGTAAGATAACACTGGTGATTAAACCGGCTGCGCACGTGCGCTATCATCCGCTATCGTGCATACATTTATTTTGTCCCCCTACACCAAACGCGATCACGACACGCAGGTTAAAATATCAAAACAAACTCTGAACCAATGACATTAATTTGGGGACAGGTCGAAAAGCATTAAACATGTATGGCAATTTAGCTAGTTAGCTTGCTGTTGCTAGCTAAATTGTCCTGGGATATAAACATTGAGTTGTTATTTTACCTGAAATGCACAAGCTCCTCTATTCCGCCAATTAATCCACACATAAAACAGCCAACCGAATCGTTTCTAGTCCTCTCCTCCTTCCAGGCTTTTTCATCTTTGAACTTATATGGTGATCGGCATCTAAACTTTCATAGTATTACCACAACTACCAGCAAAACAGTTCGTCTTTCAATCACCCACGTGGGTATAACCAATGAGGAGACGGCACGTGGGTACCTGCTTCTATAAACCAATGAGGAGATGGGAGAGGCAGGACTTGCAGCGCGATCTGCGTCAGAAATGGAAAGGATTTCTATTTTATCCCTTGGCATCGCAGACGCTCGTTGGCACGCGCAAGCAGTGTGGGTGCAATAATTGAATAACATGGATTTCAAAATTTATTTTGCGACGCTAGCGCACACGACGTGTCCAATCTGGTCAGCATGTAACACTGGTGATTAAACACTCTTTGTAAGATAACACTGGTGATTAAACACTCTTTGTAAGATGGTAACACACTGGTGATATTAGCATGCGAAAGCTCGCATGTAAATTCATACGACTTTCCTCTGCTCTCTAACCAAATAGTTCCCTTCTAAAACCAGCCAGCCCTGGAGGACTCTGCAGAAAGGGTGACAAAACATATAAACAAACATTAACAAAGAATATTAAACTAGTCCGCTTGCTAGGGCAATATCAGCTCATTTTCCCGGGCGGACTAGACAAACCAAAAAACTACCTAATAAGCGACACACAATTCTTTGAATAATATAAACAATAATTATAACCCTGGCTCCTTTATAAAATAGCAATATTAAAACTACAATACTTTATTAAATACACATTATTAAAAAGACACAATTCATATTACATTGTTAAAAGCCAATACGTTTCATAGTTCCTGTGCTATACCCTGTTCCCAGCTTACAACCGGCTTCCAAGCCACTTTTCCCCCAACAGCATTGAAGACCTTACTGCAATACAAATCATTGTTTTACATAGCTGTCATTTACTTGAGTAAGCGGTAAAACATTTACAGAAAAAGAAACAAAAGTTGCTGACCAAACGTTTGACAACTTGTCACAAGCATAGCCCATGGGTGTCGTCCATGGCAGAAACACTGGCTCGCTAACCGAGAGTTCCGGCTCGCTAACTTATACCCCAATTCTCACCTGGTCTTACATTCACACCAGCCACTATGTGACACGGGCTTCGTATATTTCTGTAATGCATAGAGGACACTAGTTGGTTGGTTGTTTTTAACCATAGCTCCATGTAGGACAAAATGATGATAGACAAAGTGTGTGATGTTTGAAACCCTTATGCTTCCACAGGAGGCCCTAGGCCCCCCATGGTACCTCCAGGAGGCCGTTCCTCAGGTCCCAGACCGTTTGGTGGTGGGGGCCCCTCCTCTGGCCCTCCACGGTTCTCAGGGGCCCCAGCCTTTCCCCGGAGCAGCGCCCCCGACCTCCCCAGGGGACGGGCAGGTCCCCCGCGACCAGAGACCCCTGGCGGACCCCCTCCCCCCATCCCCAACACCCCACGGCCCAACCAGAGCATCCAGAGCAGAGGGACCCCGCCTGTTCCAGGAGGAGCCCGGATCCCCAGCTCAGCCCCGGCCCCTCCACCACCCAACATTGCAGGCAGACACCAAGGCCTGCCTCCTCCCCCTGGCCCTATGGGGGCCTCGTCTGGGCCAAAACCCTCCTTTGGGGCCCCTCCGGTTCCCAGTAGTGGACGTCCCCCTCTACCCCCAGCCCCCCACCCTGGCAGACCCTCGGAGGACCCCTGGCCCCCACCCCCACCCCTGGGGGGCCACCGGTCCTCCATATCCAGAGATGGACCCCCACCGCCACCATCTTTCAACTCCAAGCCCCCCAGCTCGTCTTCCTCTCGGCCCTCCATCGGCGGTGGTGGAGCTCCCCCTCTCCCTCCTGGCAGACCGGGCCCTCCACTGCTGCCCCCAACGCCTGCGGGTGGAGACGAACACACCCCCAGACTACCACAGAGGAACCTTTCACTCAACTCGCCGGCGCCCCCACCTGGCCGTTCAGGGCCACTGCCACCCCCTCCCAGTGAGAGGCCGCCCCCTCTGGGTAAAAACCCCTCAGGACGGACGGGTAAGGATGCTGCTTCCTTCAGTCTCCCCTCAGGTCATATAATGATGACCACTGTCTCTTTTTGGGTTAGCTTAGCAACTACAAACATAGCTAACCTTTCTGTGGTCAGTTTGGTCAGACATCAGTACACCGTGCATGTGTTTTGAGACTGGATGGAATGTAGTTTGTAGCTATGATGTGACCTATAGCGATGGTATACATGATGCTATTATATAGAACTAGTGTTGTATTGAACTCTGTGGTGTAACCTCTTCTCTCCCAGGCCCGCTCCCTCCCCCTCCCTCCTCAGGTCCACGTGGAGGCAGTATAAGGTCATCTCCAGTCCCCTCACCTCCTAACCGCCCGGGAGCAGAGCCCTCCCGTGGGGGACACCGGCCCCCGCTCCCCCCAGACCGTCCGGGAATAGGAGGCCCTCCTCCCCCACCTCCCCCCATGGGCAACGGCTTCCAGAACTCCCATCACCAACACGTTGGTGAGTGTAACGGAAGGAATTCATATGATGAGTAAACCTGCTTGAGACCTTACTCCCTAATGTGCCCTTAGCTCCCATTGCTAATGACTTGGCTTCAGCTCAGTGGGCTAACAGATTTGTGGTGCAGAGAAGACCCGTGTTTGAACCCATATAGGTCTTTAACTGACCCAGCTGAGAGTTGTGTTTTTCTCTGTGTCAGATGAGTGGGAGGCCCGGTTCCAGTTCCACCCTGTCTCAGACCTCCCTGTCCCAGAGCCTTACGTGTCCTGTCAGAAGACATACCCCAGCAAGTTGTCCAAGACTGACGGCAGAGGTAGGAACCAAGGGCTTTCCTCCCAGACCTGGGTCAAATGCACATCAAATACTTTGAAATTCTTGCGCAGTGCTTAAAAAATAGCAAACTCACAGCTAAATCAAGTGTTTTATATATGTATTGATTTGTCCCAAATCTGTTTCCTCCTGAAAGTTTCCAGCCTGCCTTCAGAGTATCCTCCTGTCCTTAACAGCCTGCTTGACATGGCCAACTTATTTTCCTCTTCTTTCCTGTCCAGGTTCGGATAAAAAGTCCAGGGGTGCACCCCCACTACCCCCTATCCCCAGGTGAAGGGGTCGTTTTTGGGATGTCTCCCTCCCTCCCTCCCTCCCTCCCTCCCTCCCTCCCTCCCTCCCTCCCTCCCTCCCTCCCTCCCTCCCTCCCTCAGAGTACATGGATGTAAGTATGTCACTCCCACTGCCTCTGTCTATGAGGCTTATAGCACCTCATGGATGGACCATATTTGCAGTGGGACTCATGCAACCATGTGTTTCTGCCTGGAGTTGACAAAATATTCTCATTTAACGAGCAGCACCCCAAACCAACCAAAGTCTCAACAGAGGCTTGTTTTATAGGCTATGCATTTGGTATTACTCCACTATGTAGTGTTGAAACTGTATACTTTTGTTATCATTTTTCACTGTCTTTTTTTTCAATTCCGGATTGTTATGAAGGATCTTTCTGAGATTTAAGGGAAACCGTCGTGTTGGATGCTGTGCCTGTCTTCGCCAAAGGGCAACCCAACTATAGCATATCAGTTACATTATTCTAACCATCAAAGGGTACTTTTACATACAATTCATGTGCAGTTCATAGCATGTCGTGAACTTTGTTTTTACACGGTAGAGACAAAATGGACGCTTGTGTGTTACAGTATGCGTTGATTGAACTTTAGGTGAAAATTGAATGTTTTCTTTTTGCCTTGAAAGAAAGAAAGAAAACCGTCACTCATGACAGTTAGTTTAATTTTGTATGATTTGAGTTGTTGGGAAGGACTCTGTTTTTATTTTCTAAGTTATGTATTTGAGAATTTTTTTACTATACAGTTACAGTATTAGCTTCTGCTTCTGTACTACTGCTCTGGGATGTCTCCGCTACTTGATATTAACATCAAGCTTGTCTCAGAACCACTTGCAGAGTGACAATCCAATATTTGACCTATGAAAGAAAATCATTAAAATGTTATACATGATCCTGAAGTTATGATATGAATGAGCTTGCTCATAGAATTTGCAAGTGTTTAATGTATGCAAGGAGGATATGAATATGGATCAAAATATGCTGGCTGTATGCTGATGTGTGAGAGAAAGTGCTATGTTTGGCCTCAGTGTTTTCTCTGTTCTGTAAAGACGATAATATGCATTTCTGAATAGAGAATGGGGGGAATGGCATGAGCATGTGTGTTTGACCAAAGACAATCGGCTGCACTAGGACGTAGTCTCATCCCACAGAGGCAGTGTCTCAGATACAACTTGCATTCGAGACTACCTAGGACCAAACAGCCAGAAACATCCAGCAGAAATGGAACGTTTCAAAAAGAGGACCATTAAAGTTGTGTGTTAGTTCCTCCTCAGGTGACAGACATAATGAATGACGTTCCTCATGGGGACATTTTTCTTTCAGTCTTCTTTCAGAATTTATTCTGTCTCTTCTTCCCTAATTATCTCTGTTAACCTAGAAGTAAAATATAGCGTAGTTTGGTCAGCTACATGCAGAAACTGCCCATGGGAGATTAGTTCCCTATGACATTTACAATGGTACTGCAGAGTGCTTTATGTACTTTGGCTTCAAGGGAACTTATATATTTTTTAGAAGCATTCAACTGCTTTTGTTTCTGCCTTTTTGAGTGTATTTTCTTCCTGATGCTTTTCAATGTAAAACAAAACAAACTATTTCCAAATGGATTTTCTAAATAAAGCAAATAATGTTGGAATTGAGACGACTTGTCTTCTCGTACAATATAAAAGGAAGTGAGTTGCTTCACCAACACTCTCAAGCTACACTATTTAGAATCTAATCACATTTTTAGGGGGATATGTAGCTAGTGGAGTATTCTAGGTTTGTATCTATTTTAAAGATGTCTAGTCTTAGCTAATTAATTGATTTATTGACCGGTCTTAACTCGCATTATACAGACATCTTTAGGAGACCCTTACGAACGTGCGGTCGCTATCCCACCCAATCCAAGCCGAGTATAGCTCCTCACAACAACACACTTTGGCGATAATTGGATGCCTGGCTTGTCACTCATAATTTAGGGCGTTGTTGAACAATTGCACCAAAGGACACAAATGAGAATTGTTAGTGCTATCTGGGGTCCTTGGGACATAACCTTTACTCTAACCTTAACATTTTACATTTCAACTTCAACAGGGCAAATTCCCCTATGATTCCGAACAGCATGCATTTGTACTACGGTTAGCTAGCTGTCAACAGCAATAGATAGGACGAATTAGACTAACGTTATATAGCTACATTTTGATAAAAAACGACAAGCGCGTGTTAAATATGCAATATCTCGTCACCAGATGTGCAAGGTATGACGCTTTTATCTTGTTGTATTTTCGCAATATGTTTTTAGCACGCGAGTTAGTTAACGTTAGATGTAACTGTTACTAGCAACGAATAGCATGCTAACTTTAGCTAGCTACAGTACCTAGCTCCAAATCCAATAATTGGCATCGTTCAAGACATCGAGTTACACGTATAAAAGGTTACTCTGTCAATCCTCACATGTTGAAATCCCCCATGACTATTTTTGAAAGCAGTTTCAATGCACAGTTGGGAGTAGGCTAAAATGCAATATTATCTGTGGTGTGCATGTCATCATCACTGCACTCCTCGTAAATAGCTTTGTATTGGTTATTTTTTACAACAGATTCATCGCATTCTCCCTCTCCTGTATAGGGTATTGGTAGGGCCAGGAGTTTTTCCTGTCATTTGGTCAGGAAACGCTATTGGTCCTTGGTATTACATGTGTTTTCTAACAACCATAAAAGTGTATGGCCTACCCTACTACTCACTGATTATTATTGTTTCAACAAGGGCATTGCGGATGTATCACCCTGAACTGGAGCCCAGCGTCACTGTTCTGTACTCCGATATCGAAAGATATTCCCATCCTTGAAGTAATTTAGTCCTCATACAACTATGGATACCTACGTAGCCATCCATGGCAAGAACATATCCCACAACCCCCTCTCCTCCAGCCAAGCCATGTCTATCGACAAGCTCTTCCCGGCTCTCCTGGAGTGTTTTGGGATCATCCTGTGTGGATACATCGCCGGTAGGACAGACATCATCACCTCCTGTCAAGCTAAAGGATTAGGGAACTTTGTGTCTAAGTTCGCCCTCCCGGCGCTGCTCTTCAAGAACATGGTTGTGTTGGACTTTAATAATGTGATCTGGTCGTTCCTGTGGAGTATCCTGATAGCCAAGGTATCGGTGTTCGTCCTGGTGTGTGTTCTGACGCTAGCCGTGGCCAGTCCGGAGAGCAGGTACAGCAAGGCAGGACTCTACTCCATCTTCGCTACTCAGAGCAACGACTTCGCCCTGGGGTATCCCATTGGTGAGGAGAGTTGCCTTTTGGAATGTGATGTAGTACAATAGGGCTAGTTTATTTTCCTTTGGAAAGTTCAACCTCTTTCTCAAAACAGTCGCAGCCGTTCCACACACAGTGCATTCTGAAAGTATTCAGACCCCTTCCCTTTTCCACATTGTTACTTTACAGCCTTATTCTAAAATGGATTAAATAGCTTTTTCCGTCATCAATCTACACATAATACCCCAAAATGACAAAGCAAAAACGGTTTAGACATTTTTGCAAATTTATATTAAAAAAATCACATTTCCATAAGTATTCAGACTCTTTACTCAGTTCTTTATTGAAGCACCTTTGGCAGTGATTACAGTCTTCTTGGGTATGACGCTACAAGCTTGGCACACCTGTATTTGGGGAGTTTCTCCCATTCTTCTCTGCAGATCCTCTCAAGCTCTGTCAGGTTGGATTGGGAGCATCGCAGCACAGCTATATAAAGGTCCCAGTTGACAGTGCACGTCAGCGCAAAAACCAAGCGTCACGTCTGGAGGAAACCTGGTACCATCCCTACGGTGAAGCGTGGTGGCGGCAGCATCATGGCGTGGGGATGTTTTTCAGCAGCAGGGACTGGGAGATTAGTCAGGATTGAGGGAAAGATGAACGGAGCAAAGCACAGAGAGATCCTTGATGAAAACCCGCTCCAGAGCACTCATTACCTCAGACTGGGGTGAAGGTTCACCTTCCAACAGGACAACGACCCTAAGCACACAGCCAAGACTACACAGATGTGGCTTAGTGACAAGTCTCTGAATGTCCTTGAGTGGCCCAGCCAGAGCCGGACTTGAACCTGATCTAACATCTCTGGAGATACCTGAAAATAGACAGGTGTGTGCCTTTCCAAGTTGTAGAAACAGCTCAAAGATGATCAATGGAAACAGGATGCACCTGAGCTCAATTTACAGTCTCATAGCAAAAGGTCTGAATACTTATGTAAATAAGGTATTTCTGTTTTTTCTGTTTTATAAATTTGCAAACATTTCTCAACCTTTTTTTGCTTTGTCATTATGGGCTATTGTGTGTAGATTGATGAGGAAAACATTTAATTTTAATCTATTGTAGAACAAGGCTGTAATGTAACAAAATGTGGAAAAAGTGAAGGGGTCTGAATACTTTCCGAATACACTGTATTTGTTGGAACATCTGGGGGTCCCTGAGGAATGGTTTGGAAACCATACAATAACATCTGCCCCCCCCTCCCTGCAGTGGACGCCCTGTACAGGAACACACATCCAGAGTACCTGCAGTACATCTACCTGGTGGCTCCTGTCTCCCTGATGCTCCTCAATCCCATAGGATTTGCCTTCTGTGAGGTCCAGAAGTGGAAGGACCACCCAGAGAGACAGCAGGGCAAGTTGCAGATCATCAGAGTGGTGCTGCTGCAGGTCATTTCATCTTGCTTTCTTCTGTGATCAATACTTTTTTTGTTTTGCAAATTACATTAAATGGTGCTTTATTCTTTATTGGACAAGGAACATATTTTACATTCAATAAAAGTTGTAAATACGTAGGATTTTTGTAACAAAGAAATTAGAGTGAAAGGATCTGTGTATCTGTTAGCTAGCTGTGATAAGAATGGAAAAACATCTTAATATCACAGTGAATAATAAAGGCTAGAAAACATGGAGTCAGGGTGTGTCTTAGGGGGTTGGGTTAAAACATGGAGTCAGGGTGTGTCTTAGGGGGTTGGGTTAAAACATGGAGTCAGGGTGTGTCTTAGGGGGTTGGGTTAACATGGCGTCAGGGTGTGTCTTAGGGGGTTGGGTTAAAACATGGAGTCAGGGGGTGTCTTAGGGGGTTGGGTTAAAACATGGAGTCAGGGTGTGTCTTAGGGGGTTGGGTTAAAACATGGAGTCAGGGGGTGTCTTAGGGGGTTGGGTTAAAACATGGAGTCAGGGTGTGTCTTAGGGGGTTGGGTTAAAACATGGAGTCAGGGTGTGTCTTAGGGGGTTGGGTTAAAACATGGAGTCAGGGTGTGTCTTAGGGGGTTGGGTTAAAACATGGAGTCAGGGTGTGTCTTAGGGGGTTGGGTTAAAACATGGAGTCAGGGTGTGTCTTAGGGGGTTGGGTTAAAACATGGAGTCAGGGTGTGTCTTAGGGGGTTGGGTTAAAACATGGAGTCAGGGTGTGTCTTAGGGGGTTGGGTTAAAACATGGCGTCAGGGTGTGGCTTAGGGGGTTGGGTTAAAACATGGAGTCAGGGTGTGTCTTAGGGGGTTGGGTTAAAACATGGAGTCAGGGTGTGTCTTAGGGGGTTGGGTTAAAACATGGCGTCAGGGTGTGTCTTAGGGGGTTGGGTTAAAACATGGCGTCAGGGTGTGTCTTAGGGGGTTGGGTTAAAACATGGAGTCAGGGTGTGTCTTAGGGGGTTGGGTTAAAACATGGCGTCAGGGTGTGTCTTAGGGGGTTGGGTTAAAACATGGAGTCAGGGTGTGTCTTAGGGGGTTGGGTTAAAACATGGCGTCAGGGGGTGTCTTAGGGGGTTGGGTTAAAACATGGAGTCAGGGTGTGTCTTAGGGGGTTGGGTTAAAACATGGCGTCAGGGGGTGTCTTAGGGGGTTGGGTTAAAACATGGAGTCAGGGGGTGTCTTAGGGGGTTGGGTTAAAACATGGAGTCAGGGTGTGTCTTAGGGGGTTGGGTTAAAACATGGCGTCAGGGTGTGTCTTAGGGGGTTGGGTTAAAACATGGAGTCAGGGTGTGTCTTAGGGGGTTGGGTTAAAACATGGCGTCAGGGGGTGTCTTAGGGGGTTGGGTTAAAACATGGCGTCAGGGGGTGTCTTAGGGGGTTGGGTTAAAACATGGAGTCAGGGGGTGTCTTAGGGGGTTGGGTTAACAGCAATAAGACACATTTTTGTGGACTGTAAGGAAACTGGACAGTAAAGTATTCTTCTATACGGTGGTGGTCATCGTGTCCCACTTTTATTCAAATCTATTTTATAGGTACTGAAGAACCCGATAGTGTTCATGGTGGTGGTCGGGATCGTGTCCCACTTTGTCCTGGGCCAGAGGATCCCTGCTGTGATGGAGGAGTTTGTGGACGGCCTGGCCAACTCCTTCGGAGGAGCAGCTCTCTTCTACCTGGGACTATCTATGGTGGGACAGGTGGGCAAACTCACCAGGTCTACTGGAGTAGCCCTGATCCTGCTCATCACTGCCAAACTGTGAGTTACAGAAATGTCAAGAACTGAAGTTGTAAATAGGGTACTGTACTGTCCTAGTGGTACTGTACTGTCCTAGTGGCACTGTCCTGTCCTAGTGGTACTGTCCTAGTGGTACTGTCGTAGTGGTACTGTCCTGTCTTAGTGGTACTGTCCTGTCCTAGTGGTACTGTCCTGTCCTAGTGGTACTGTACTGTCCTAGTGGTACTGTACTGTCCTAGTGGTACTGTCCTAGTGGTACTGTCGTAGTGGTACTGTCCTGTCCTAGTGGTACTGTACTGTCCTAGTGGTACTGTCCTGTCCTAGTGGTACTGTCCTAGTGGTACTGTCCTAGTGGTACTGTACTGTCCTAGTGGTCCTGTCCTAGTGGTACTGTACTGTCCTAGTGGTCCTGTCCTAGTGGTACTGTCCTAGTGGCACTGTCCTAGTGGTACTGTCCTGTCCTAGTGGTACTGTCCTGTCCTAGTGGTCCTGTCCTAGTGGTACTGTACTGTCCTAGTGGTACTGTCCTGTCCTAGTGATACTGTCCTAGTGGTACCGTACTGTCCTAGTGATACTGTCCTAGTGGTACTGTCCTAGTGATACTGTCCTAGTGGTACTGTCCTGTCCTAGTGGTACTGTCCTGTCCTAGTGGTCCTGTCCTAGTGGTACCGTACTGTCCTAGTGGTACTGTCCTAGTGGTACTGTCCTGTCCTAGTGGTACTGTCCTAGTGGTACTGTCCTGTCCTAGTGGTACTGTCCTGTCCTAGTGATACCGTACTGTCCTAGTGATACTGTCCTAGTGGTACTGTCCTAGTGATACTGTCCTAGTGGTACTGTCCTGTCCTAGTGGTACTGTCCTGTCCTAGTGGTCCTGTCCTAGTGGTACTGTACTGTCCTAGTGGTACTGTCCTGTCCTAGTGGTACTGTCCTGTCCTAGTGATACTGTCCTAGTGGTACCGTACTGTCCTAGTGATACTGTCCTAGTGATACTGTCCTAGTGATACTGTCCTAGTGGTACTGTCCTGTCCTAGTGATACTGTCCTGTCCTAGTGGTACTGTACTGTCCTAGTGATACTGTCCTAGTGATACTGTCCTAGTGGTACTGTACTGTCCTAGTGATACTGTCCTAGTGATACCGTCCTGTCCTAGTGGTACTGTCCTGTCCTAGTGGTACTGTCCTAGTGGTACTGTCTTAAATTTTTTAAATTTTAGTCATTTAGCAGACGCTCTTATCCAGAGCGACTTACAGTAGTGAATGCATACATTTAATACATTTTTTTTCCCGTACTGGTCTTGTCCTAGTGGTACTGTCCTATGGGTACTGTCCTGTCCTAGTGGTACTGTCCTGTCCTAGTGGAACTGTCCTATCCTAGTGGTACTGTCCTAGTGGTACTGTCCTGTCCTAGTGGTACTGTCCTAGTGGTACTGTACTGTCCTAGTGGTACTGTCCTGTCCTAGTGGTACTGTCCTAGTGGTACTGTACTGTCCTAGTGGTACTGTACTGTCCTAGTGGTACTGTCCTAGTGATACTGTACTGTCCTAGTGATACTGTCCTAGTGATACTGTCCTAGTGATACTGTCCTAGTGGTACCGTACTGTCCTAGTGATACTGTCCTAGTGATACCGTCCTGTCCTAGTGGTACTGTCCTGTCCTAGTTATACTGTCCTAGTGGTATGGTACTGTCCTAGTGGTACTGTCCTGTCCTAGTGGTACTGTCCTAGTGGTACTGTCCTAGTGGTACTGTACTGTCCTAGTGGTACTGTACTGTCCTAGTGGTACTGTCCTGTCCTAGTGGTACTGTCCTAGTGGTACTGTACTGTCCTAGTGGTACCGTCCTGTCCTAGTGGTACTGTCCTGTCCTAGTGGTACTGTCCTAGTGGTACTGTACTGTCCTAGTGGTACTGTACTGTCCTAGTGGTACTGTCCTAGTGGTACTGTACTGTCCTAGTGGTACCGTCCTGTCCTAGTGGTACTGTCCTGTCCTAGTGGTACTGTCCTAGTGGTACTGTCCTAGTGGTACTGTCCTAGTGGTACCGTCCTGTCCTAGTGGTACTGTCCTGTCCTAGTGGTACTGTCCTAGTGGTACTGTACTGTCCTAGTGGTACTGTACTGTCCTAGTGGTACTGTCCTAGTGGTACTGTACTGTCCTAGTGATACTGTCCTAGTGGTACTGTACTGTCCTAGTGGTACCGTCCTGTCCTAGTGGTACTGTCCTGTCCTAGTGGTACTGTCCTAGTGGTACTGTCCTAGTGGTACTGTCCTAGTGATACTGTACTGTCCTAGTGGTACTGTACTGTCCTAGTGGTACTGTCCTAGTGGTACTGTACTGTCCTAGTGGTACTGTCCTGTCCTAGTGGTACTGTACTGTCCTAGTGGTACTGTCCTGTCCTAGTGGTACTGTCCTAGTGGTATGGTACTGTCCTAGTGGTACTGTACTGTCCTAGTGGTACTGTCCTGTCCTAGTGGTACCGTCCTGTCCTAGTGGTACTGTCCTGTCCTAGTGGTACTGTCCTAGTGGTCCTGTCCTAGTGGTACTGTACTGTCCTAGTGGTACTGTCCTGTCCTAGTGGTACTGTACTGTCCTAGTGATACTGTCCTAGTGGTACTGTACTGTCCTAGTGGTACTGTACTGTCCTAGTGGTACTGTCCTAGTGGTACTGTCCTAGTGGTACTGTACTGTCCTAGTGGTACTGTCCTAGTGGTACTGTCCTAGTGATACTGTCCTAGTGGTACCGTACTGTCCTAGTGATACTGTCCTAGTGGTACTGTACTGTCCTAGTGGTACTGTCCTAGTGATACTGTCCTAGTGGTACTGTACTGTCCTAGTGGTACTGTACTGTCCTAGTGATACTGTCCTAGTGGTACCGTCCTAGTGGTACTGTCCTAGTGGTACTGTCCTGTCCTAGTGGTACTGTACTGTCCTAGTGGTACTGTACTGTCCTAGTGGTACAGTGGTACCGTACTGTCCTAGTGATACTGTCCTAGTGGTACTGTCCTGTCCTAGTTATACTGTCCTAGTGGTACTGTCCTAGTGGTACTGTACTGTCCTAGTGGTACCGTCCTGTCCTAGTGGTACTGTCCTGTCCTAGTGGTACTGTACTGTCCTAGTGATACTGTCCTAGTGGTATGGTACTGTCCTAGTGGTACCGTCCTGTCCTAGTGGTACTGTCCTGTCCTAGTGGTACTGTACTGTCCTAGTTATACTGTCCTAGTGGTATGGTACTGTCCTAGTGGTACTGTCCTGTCCTAGTGGTACTGTACTGTCCTAGTGGTACCGTCCTGTCCTAGTGGTACTGTACTGTCCTAGTGGTACTGTACTGTCCTAGTTATACTGTCCTAGTGGTATGGTACTGTCCTAGTGGTACTGTCCTGTCCTAGTGGTACTGTACTGTCCTAGTGGTACTGTCCTAGTTATACTGTCCTAGTGGTATGGTACTGTCCTAGTGGAACTGTCCTGTCCTAGTGGTACTGTCCTAGTGGTACTGTCTTACATTTTTGACATTTTAGTCATTTAGCAGACGCTCTTATCCAGAGCGACTTACAGTAGTGAATGCATACATTTCATACATTTTTTTTCCCGTACTGGTCTTGTCCTAGTGGTACTGTCCTATGGGTACTGCCCTGTCCTAGTGGTACTGTCCTGTCCTAGTGGAACTGTCCTATCCTTGTGGTACTGTCCTAGTAGTACTGTCCTGTCCTAGTGGTAATGTCCTAGTTGTATTGTCCTGTCCTAGTGGTATTGTCCTGTCCTAGTGGAACTGTCCTGTCCTAGTGGTACTGTCCTAGTGGTACTGTCCTAGTGGTGTGGTACTGTCCTAGTGTTACAGTCCTAGTGGTGTGGTACTGTCCTAGTGGTACTGTCCTAGTGGTGTGGTACTGTCCTAGTGGTACTGTCCTGTTCTAGTGGTACTGTCCTAGTGGTACTGTACTGTCCTAGTGGTACTGTCCTAGTGGTACTGTCCTAGTGGTACTGTCCTGTCCTAGTGGTATTGTCCTAGTGGTACTGTCCTAGTGGTACTGTCCTAGTGGCACTGTCCTAGTGGTACTGTCCTGTCCTAGTGGTACTGTCCTGTCCTAGTGATACTGGCCTAGTTGTACTGTCCTAGTGGTCCTGTCCTAGTGGTCCTGTCCTAGTGGTACTGTACTGTCCTAGTGGTACTGTCCTGTCCTAGTGGTACTGTCCTAGTGGTACTGTCCTAGTGGTACTGTACTGTCCTAGTGGTACTGTCCTGGTGGTACTGTACTGTCCTAGTGGTACTGTCCTAGTGGTACTGTCCTAGTGGCACTGTCCTAGTGGTACGGTCCTGTCCTAGTGGTCCTGTCCTAGTGGTACTGTCCTGTCCTTGTGGTCCTGTCCTAGTGGCACTGTCCTAGTGGTACGGTCCTGTGCTAGTGGTCCTGTCCTAGTGGTACTGTCCTAGTAGTACTGTCCTGTCCTAGTGGTACTGTCCTGTCCTAGTGGTACTGTCCTAGTGGTACTGCAATGTCCTAGTGGTCCTGTCCTAGTGGTACTGTCCTGTCCTTGTGGTCCTGTCCTAGTGGCACTGTCCTAGTGGTACGGTCCTGTGCTAGTGGTCCTGTCCTAGTGGTACTGTCCTAGTAGTACTGTCCTGTCCTAGTGGTATTGTCCTGTCCTAGTGGAACTGTCCTGTCCTAGTGGTGTGGTACTGTCCTAGTGGTACAGTCCTAGTGGTGTGGTACTGTCCTAGTGGTACAGTCCTAGTGGTGTGGTACTGTCCTAGTGGTACAGTCCTAGTGGTGTGGTACTGTCCTAGTGTTACAGTCCTAGTGGTGTGGTACTGTCCTAGTGGTACTGTCCTAGTGGTACTGTCCTGTTCTAGTGGTACTGTCCTAGTGGTACTGTCCTGTTCTAGTGGTACTGTCCTAGTGGTACTGTCCTGTTCTAGTGGTACTGTCCTAGTGGTACTGTCCTGTTCTAGTGGTACTGTCCTAGTGGTACTGTCCTGTTCTAGTGGTACTGTACTGTCCTAGTGGTACGGTACTGTCCTAGTGGTCCTGTCCTAGTGGTACTGTCCTGTCCTAGTGGTACTGTACTGTCCTAGTGATACTGTACTGTCCTAGTGATACTGTACTGTCCTAGTGATACTGTACTGTCCTAGTGGTACTGTCCTAGTGGTACTGTACTGTCCTAGTGGTACTGTACTGTCCTAGTGGTACTGTACTGTCCTAGTGGTACGGTACTGTCCTAGTGGTACTGTCCTAGTGGTACGGTACTGTCCTAGTGATACTGTCCTAGTGGTACTGTCCTGTCCTAGTGGTACTGTCCTAGTGGTACTGTCCTGTCCTAGTGGTACTGTCCTAGTGGTACTGTCCTGTCCTAGTGGTACTGTCCTGTCCTAGTGGTACTGTCCTAGTGGTGTGGTACTGTCCTAGTGGTACTGTCCTGTCCTAGTGGTGTGGTACTGTCCTAGTGTTACTGTCCTAGTGGTGTGGTACTGTCCTAGTGGTACTGTCCTAGTGGTACTGTCCTGTTCTAGTGGTACTGTCCTAGTGGTACTGTCCTGTTCTAGTGGTACTGTCCTAGTGGTACTGTCCTGTTCTAGTGGTACTGTACTGTCCTAGTGGTACGGTACTGTCCTAGTGGTCCTGTCCTAGTGGTACTGTCCTGTCCTAGTGGTACTGTACTGTCCTAGTGATACTGTACTGTCCTAGTGATACTGTACTGTCCTAGTGATACTGTACTGTCCTAGTGGTACTGTCCTAGTGGTACTGTACTGTCCTAGTGGTACTGTACTGTCCTAGTGGTACTGTACTGTCCTAGTGGTACGGTACTGTCCTAGTGGTACTGTCCTAGTGGTACGGTACTGTCCTAGTGATACTGTCCTAGTGGTACTGTCCTGTCCTAGTGGTACTGTCCTAGTGGTACTGTCCTGTCCTAGTGGTACTGTCCTAGTGGTACTGTCCTGTCCTAGTGGTACTGTCCTGTCCTAGTGGTACTGTCCTAGTGGTGTGGTACTGTCCTAGTGGTACTGTCCTGTCCTAGTGGTACTGTCCTAGTGTTACAGTCCTAGTGGTGTGGTACTGTCCTAGTGTTACAGTCCTAGTGGTGTGGTACTGTCCTAGTGTTACAGTCCTAGTGGTGTGGTACTGTCCTAGTGTTACAGTCCTAGTGGTGTGGTACTGTCCTAGTGGTACTGTCCTAGTGGTGTGGTACTGTCCTAGTGTTACAGTCCTAGTGGTGTGGTACTGTCCTAGTGGTACAGTCCTAGTGGTGTGGTACTGTCCTAGTGTTACAGTCCTAGTGGTGTGGTACTGTCCTAGTGTTACAGTCCTAGTGGTGTGGTACTGTCCTAGTGTTACAGTCCTAGTGGTGTGGTACTGTCCTAGTGTTACAGTCCTAGTGGTGTGGTACTGTCCTAGTGTTACAGTCCTAGTGGTGTGGTACTGTCCTAGTGTTACAGTCCTAGTGGTGTGGTACTGTCCTAGTGGTACTGTCCTAGTGGTACTGTCCTGTTCTAGTGGTACTGTACTGTCCTAGTGGTACTGTACTGTCCTAGTGGTACTGTCCTAGTGGTACTGCAATGTCCTAGTGGTCCTGTCCTAGTGGTACAGTAGTGTCCTAGTGGTACTGTCCTAGTGGTACTGTCCTAGTGGTACAGTAGTGTCCTAGTGGTACTGTCCTAGTGGTACTGTCCTGTTCTAGTGGTACTGTACTGTCCTAGTGGTGTCGGTACTGTCCTAGTGGTACTGTCCTGTTCTAGTGGTACTGTCCTAGTGGTACTGTCCTGTTCTAGTGGTACTGTCCTAGTGGTACTGTCCTGTTCTAGTGGTACTGTACTGTCCTAGTGGTGTGGTACTGTCCTAGTGTTACTGTCCTAGTGGTGTGGTACTGTCCTAGTGGTACTGTCCTAGTGGTACTGTACTGTCCTAGTGGTACTGTACTGTCCTAGTGGTACTGTACTGTCCTAGTGGTACGGTACTGTCCTAGTGGTACTGTCCTAGTGGTACGGTACTGTCCTAGTGATACTGTCCTAGTGGTACTGTCCTGTCCTAGTGGTACTGTCCTAGTGGTACTGTCCTGTCCTAGTGGTACTGTCCTAGTGGTACTGTCCTGTCCTAGTGGTACTGTCCTGTCCTAGTGGTACTGTCCTAGTGGTGTGGTACTGTCCTAGTGGTACTGTCCTGTCCTAGTGGTACTGTCCTAGTGTTACAGTCCTAGTGGTGTGGTACTGTCCTAGTGTTACAGTCCTAGTGGTGTGGTACTGTCCTAGTGTTACAGTCCTAGTGGTGTGGTACTGTCCTAGTGGTACTGTCCTAGTGGTGTGGTACTGTCCTAGTGTTACAGTCCTAGTGGTGTGGTACTGTCCTAGTGGTACAGTCCTAGTGGTGTGGTACTGTCCTAGTGTTACAGTCCTAGTGGTGTGGTACTGTCCTAGTGTTACAGTCCTAGTGGTGTGGTACTGTCCTAGTGTTACAGTCCTAGTGGTGTGATACTGTCCTAGTGTTACAGTCCTAGTGGTGTGGTACTGTCCTAGTGTTACAGTCCTAGTGGTGTGGTACTGTCCTAGTGTTACAGTCCTAGTGGTGTGGTACTGTCCTAGTGGTACAGTCCTAGTGGTGTGGTACTGTCCTAGTGTTACAGTCCTAGTGGTGTGGTACTGTCCTAGTGTTACAGTCCTAGTGGTGTGGTACTGTCCTAGTGTTACAGTCCTAGTGGTGTGGTACTGTCCTAGTGTTACAGTCCTAGTGGTGTGGTACTGTCCTAGTGGTACTGTCCTAGTGGTGTGGTACTGTCCTAGTGTTACAGTCCTAGTGGTGTGGTACTGTCCTAGTGTTACAGTCCTAGTGGTGTGGTACTGTCCTAGTGTTACAGTCCTAGTGGTGTGGTACTGTCCTAGTGGTACAGTCCTAGTGGTGTGGTACTGTCCTAGTGGTACAGTCCTAGTGGTGTGGTACTGTCCTAGTGTTACAGTCCTAGTGGTGTGGTACTGTCCTAGTGTTACAGTCCTAGTGGTGTGGTACTGTCCTAGTGTTACAGTCCTAGTGGTGTGGTACTGTCCTAATGTTACAGTCCTAGTGGTGTGGTACTGTCCTAGTGTTACAGTCCTAGTGGTACTGTCCTGTCCTAGTGTTACAGTCCTAGTGGTACTGTCCTGTCCTAGTGGTACTGTCCTAGTGTTACAGTCCTAGTGGTGTGGTACTGTCCTAGTGTTACAGTCCTAGTGGTGTGGTACTGTCCTAGTGTTACAGTCCTAGTGGTGTGGTACTGTCCTAGTGTTACAGTCCTAGTGGTGTGGTACTGTCCTAGTGTTACAGTCCTAGTGGTGTGGTACTGTCCTAGTGTTACAGTCCTAGTGGTGTGGTACTGTCCTAGTGTTACAGTCCTAGTGGTGTGGTACTGTCCTAGTGTTACAGTCCTAGTGGTGTGGTACTGTCCTAGTGTTACAGTCCTAGTGGTGTGGTACTGTCCTAGTGTTACAGTCCTAGTGGTGTGGTACTGTCCTAGTGTTACAGTCCTAGTGGTGTGGTACTGTCCTAGTGTTACAGTCCTAGTGGTGTGGTACTGTCCTAGTGTTACAGTCCTAGTGGTACTGTCCTAGTGGTGTGGTACTGTCCTAGTGGTACAGTCCTAGTGGTACTGTCCTAGTGGTACTGTCCTGTCCTAGTGGTACTGTCCTAGTGTTACAGTCCTAGTGGTGTGGTACTGTCCTAGTGTTACAGTCCTAGTGGTACTGTCCTAGTGGTGTGGTACTGTCCTAGTGGTACAGTCCTAGTGGTACTGTCCTAGTGGTACTGTCCTGTCCTAGTGGTACTGTCCTAGTGTTACAGTCCTAGTGGTGTGGTACTGTCCTAGTGTTACAGTCCTAGTGGTGTGGTACTGTCCTAGTGTTACAGTCCTAGTGGTGTGGTACTGTCCTAGTGTTACAGTCCTAGTGGTGTGGTACTGTCCTAGTGTTACAGTCCTAGTGGTGTGGTACTGTCCTAGTGTTACAGTCCTAGTGGTGTGGTACTGTCCTAGTGTTACAGTCCTAGTGGTGTGATACTGTCCTAGTGGTACTGTCCTAGTGGTGTGGTACTGTCCTAGTGTTACAGTCCTAGTGGTGTGGTACTGTCCTAGTGTTACAGTCCTAGTGGTGTGGTACTGTCCTAGTGTTACAGTCCTAGTGGTACTGTCCTAGTGGTACAGTCCTAGTGGTGTGGTACTGTCCTAGTGTTACAGTCCTAGTGGTGTGGTACTGTCCTAGTGTTACAGTCCTAGTGGTGTGGTACTGTCCTAGTGTTACAGTCCTAGTGGTGTGGTACTGTCCTAGTGTTACAGTCCTAGTGGTGTGGTACTGTCCTAGTGTTACAGTCCTAGTGGTGTGGTACTGTCCTAGTGTTACAGTCCTAGTGGTGTGGTACTGTCCTAGTGTTACAGTCCTAGTGGTGTGGTACTGTCCTAGTGTTACAGTCCTAGTGGTGTGGTACTGTCCTAGTGTTACAGTCCTAGTGGTGTGGTACTGTCCTAGTGTTACAGTCCTAGTGGTGTGGTACTGTCCTAGTGTTACAGTCCTAGTGGTGTGATACTGTCCTAGTGTTACAGTCCTAGTGGTGTGGTACTGTCCTAGTGTTACAGTCCTAGTGGTGTGGTACTGTCCTAGTGTTACAGTCCTAGTGGTGTGGTACTGTCCTAGTGTTACAGTCCTAGTGGTGTGGTACTGTCCTAGTAGTACTGTCCTAGTGGTGTGGTACTGTCCTAGTGGTACTGTCCTAGTGGTACTGTACTGTCCTAGTGGTACTGTACTGTCCTAGTGGTACGGTACTGTCCTAGTGGTACTGTCCTAGTGGTACGGTACTGTCCTAGTGATACTGTCCTAGTGGTACTGTCCTGTCCTAGTGGTACTGTCCTAGTGGTACTGTCCTGTCCTAGTGGTACTGTCCTGTCCTAGTGGTACTGTCCTAGTGGTACTGTACTGTCCTAGTGGTACTGTACTGTCCTAGTGGTACTGTACTGTCCTAGTGGTACGGTACTGTCCTAGTGGTACTGTCCTAGTGGTACGGTACTGTCCTAGTGATACTGTCCTAGTGGTACTGTCCTGTCCTAGTGGTACTGTCCTGTCCTAGTGGTACTGTCCTAGTGGTACTGTCCTGTCCTAGTGGTACTGTCCTAGTGGTACGGTACTGTCCTAGTGGTACTGTCCTAGTGGTACGGTACTGTCCTAGTGATACTGTCCTAGTGGTACTGTCCTGTCCTAGTGGTACTGTCCTGTCCTAGTGGTACTGTCCTAGTGGTACTGTCCTGTCCTAGTGGTACTGTCCTAGTGGTACTGTCCTGTCCTAGTGGTACTGTCCTGTCCTAGTGGTACTGTCCTAGTGGTGTGGTACTGTCCTAGTGGTACTGTCCTGTCCTAGTGGTACTGTCCTAGTGTTACAGTCCTAGTGGTGTGGTACTGTCCTAGTGTTACAGTCCTAGTGGTGTGGTACTGTCCTAGTGTTACAGTCCTAGTGGTGTGGTACTGTCCTAGTGTTACAGTCCTAGTGGTGTGGTACTGTCCTAGTGTTACAGTCCTAGTGGTGTGGTACTGTCCTAGTGTTACAGTCCTAGTGGTACTGTCCTAGTGGTGTGGTACTGTCCTAGTGGTACAGTCCTAGTGGTGTGGTACTGTCCTAGTGTTACAGTCCTAGTGGTGTGGTACTGTCCTAGTGTTACAGTCCTAGTGGTGTGGTACTGTCCTAGTGTTACAGTCCTAGTGGTGTGGTACTGTCCTAGTGTTACAGTCCTAGTGGTGTGGTACTGTCCTAGTGTTACAGTCCTAGTGGTGTGGTACTGTCCTAGTGTTACAGTCCTAGTGGTGTGGTACTGTCCTAGTGTTACAGTCCTAGTGGTGTGGTACTGTCCTAGTGTTACAGTCCTAGTGGTGTGGTACTGTCCTAGTGGTACAGTCCTAGTGGTGTGGTACTGTCCTAGTGTTACAGTCCTAGTGGTGTGGTACTGTCCTAGTGGTGTGGTACTGTCCTAGTGGTACTGTCCTAGTGGTACTGTACTGTCCTAGTGGTACTGTCCTAGTGGTACTGTCCTAGTGGTACTGTACTGTCCTAGTGGTACTGTCCTAGTGGTACTGTACTGTCCTAGTGGGTACTGTCCTAGTGGTACTGTCCTAGTGGTACTGTACTGTCCTAGTGGTACTGTCCTAGTGGTACTGTACTGTCCTAGTGGTACTGTACTGTCCTAGTGGTACTGTCCTAGTGGTACTGTCCTAGTGGTACTGTACTGTCCTAGTGGTACTGTCCTAGTGGTACTGTCCTAGTGGTACTGTACTGTCCTAGTGGTACTGTCCTAGTGGTACTGTACTGTCCTAGTGGTACTGTCCTAGTGGTACTGTACTGTCCTAGTGGTACTGTCCTAGTGGTACTGTCCTAGTGGTACTGTACTGTCCTAGTGGTACGGTACTGTCCTAGTGGCACTGTCCTAGTGGTACTGTACTGTCCTAGTGGTACTGTACTGTCCTAGTGATACTGTACTGTCCTAGTGGTACTGTCCTAGTGGTACTGTCCTAGTGGTACTGTACTGTCCTAGTGGTACTGTACTGTCCTAGTGATACTGTACTGTCCTAGTGATACTGTACTGTCCTAGTGGTACTGTCCTAGTGGTACTGTCCTAGTGGTACTGTACTGTCCTAGTGGTACTGTACTGTCCTAGTGGTACTGTCCTAGTGGTACTGTCCTGTCCTAGTGGTACTGTACTGTCCTAGTGGTACTGTACTGTCCTAGTGATACTGTACTGTCCTAGTGATACTGTACTGTCCTAGTGGTACTGTCCTAGTGGTACTGTCCTAGTGGTACTGTACTGTCCTAGTGGTACTGTACTGTCCTAGTGATACTGTACTGTCCTAGTGGTACTGTCCTGTCCTAGTGGTACTGTCCTAGTGGTACTGTACTGTCCTAGTGGTACTGTACTGTCCTAGTGATACTGTACTGTCCTAGTGATACTGTACTGTCCTAGTGGTACTGTCCTAGTGGTACTGTACTGTCCTAGTGGTACGGTACTGTCCTAGTGGTACTGTCCTAGTGGTACGGTACTGTCCTAGTGATACTGTCCTAGTGGTACTGTCCTGTCCTAGTGGTACTGTCCTGTCCTAGTGGTACTGTCCTAGTGGTACTGTCCTGTCCTAGTGGTACTGTCCTAGTGGTACGGTACTGTCCTAGTGGTACTGTCCTAGTGGTACGGTACTGTCCTAGTGATACTGTCCTAGTGGTACTGTACTGTCCTAGTGGTACTGTCCTAGTGGTACTGTACTGTCCTAGTGGTACTGTACTGTCCTAGTGGTACTGTACTGTCCTAGTGGTACTGTCCTAGTGGTACTGTCCTAGTGGTACTGTACTGTCCTAGTGATACTGTACTGTCCTAGTGGTACTGTCCTGTCCTAGTGGTACGGTACTGTCCTAGTGGTACTGTCCTAGTGGTACGGTACTGTCCTAGTGATACTGTCCTAGTGGTACTGTCCTGTCCTAGTGGTACTGTCCTGTCCTAGTTGTACTGTCCTAGTGGTACTGTCCTGTCCTAGTGGTACTGTCCTAGTGGTACTGTACTGTCCTAGTGATACTGTCCTAGTGGTACTGTACTGTCCTAGTGGTACTGTCCTAGTGGTACTGTCCTAGTGATACTGTCCTAGTGATACTGTCCTAGTGGTACTGTACTGTCCTAGTGGTACTGTCCTGTCCTAGTGGTACTGTCCTAGTGGTACTGTACTGTCCTAGTGGTACTGTACTGTCCTAGTGGTACTGTACTGTCCTAGTGGTACTGTACTGTCCTAGTGGTACGGTACTGTCCTAGTGGTACTGTCCTAGTGGTACTGTCCTAGTTATACTGTCCTAGTGGTACTGTACTGTCCTAGTGGTACTGTACTGTCCTAGTGATACTGTCCTAGTGGTACTGTCCTAGTGGTACTGTACTGTCCTAGTGGTACTGTACTGTCCTAGTGGTACTGTACTGTCCTAGTGGTACTGTCCTAGTGGTACTGTCCTAGTGGTACTGTACTGTCCTAGTGGTACTGTCCTAGTGGTACTGTACTGTCCTAGTGGTACTGTCCTAGTGGTACTGTCCTAGTGGTACTGTACTGTCCTAGTGGTACTGTACTGTCCTAGTGGTACTGTACTGTCCTAGTGGTACTGTCCTAGTGGTACGGTACTGTCCTAGTGATACTGTCCTAGTGGTACTGTCCTGTCCTAGTGGTACTGTCCTGTCCTAGTGGTACTGTCCTAGTGGTACTGTCCTGTCCTAGTGGTACTGTCCTAGTGGTACTGTACTGTCCTAGTGGTACTGTACTGTCCTAGTGGTACTGTCCTAGTGATACTGTCCTGTCCTAGTGGTACTGTCCTAGTGGTACTGTCCTGTCCTAGTGGTACTGTCGTAGTGGTACTGTACTGTCCTAGTGGTACTGTCCTGTCCTAGTGGTACTGTCCTAGTGGTACTGTCCTAGTGGTACTGTACTGTCCTAGTGGTACTGTACTGTCCTAGTGGTCCTGTCCTAGTGGTACGGTACTGTCCTAGTGGTACTGTCCTAGTGGTGTTGTACTGTCCTAGTGGTACTGTCCTAGTGGTGTTGTACTGTCCTAGTGGTACTGTCCTAGTGGTACTGTCCTAGTGGTACTGTCCTGTCCTAGTGGTACTGTCCTAGTGGTACTGTACTGTCCTAGTGGTACTGTCCTGTCCTAGTGGTACTGTCCTAGTGGTACTGTACTGTCCTAGTGATACTGTCCTAGTGGTACTGTCCTGTCCTAGTTATACTGTCCTAGTGGTACTGTCCTAGTGTTACTGTACTGTCCTAGTGGTACTGTCCTAGTGGTACCGTACTGTCCTAGTGGTACTGTCCTAGTGTTATTGTACTGTCCTAGTGGTACTGTCCTAGTGGTACTGTCCTAGTGATACTGTACTGTCCTAGTGGTACTGTACTGTCCTAGTGGTACTGTACTGTCCTAGTGGTACTGTACTGTCCTAGTGGT